>NW_026862018.1:0-137900 GCF_026571515.1 Ruditapes philippinarum | reverse complement strand
TATTTATTTAATAACAAAAAATGCTACTATTAAATCTACCAAGTGTATTAAAGACATATATACACGTCATAATTGTGCCAGAAGGTGATAATCGGCCCTGAAATGAATAATGCCCTCGAGCTGAAGCCCTGGGGGCCATTATTCATTTTGCGGGCCGATTATCACCTTCGGCCGCCTCCCTCTGTCGTGTATTAATCTCTAATCAATAGAGCGTCATGGCCCTTATTCTATTGTTACGGAATGAACTCTTTTGTTCTGTTTACAGGTACATGGCCCCCTACTTCTCTTAAATAGCACGTTGAAGATTTTTAAATAATTTAACATGACCGTGATATTGAAATATTGGTTAAAGACTTGAAGCTTTAACATTTCAAAAACTTTTAATTTAGTTGATGAAGGTCATTTTTTGTTAGGTTAAACGTGTTACAAATACTGCCATGGTCATATAGCGACTTTTTAGTTTGATCGTAAAGTTTAAAGTAATTGTCGCTCATTATGCCGCGAACTTGGAGATCAGACATTGCTTACGGTTTTGTTTGGCATTTAAACATCGAACCCTGATTACGATTATTTTATTTTTATTATTCTTAAGAATACACATCATTAACTGAAAAAATGAGATACAAAGAAAGAAAACTCAACTTTGTCAATTTTCGTTGGATTACTCGTTATTTACAATGCCTCCGGGGAAGACCAAGACTTCTAATATTTTTTCTTGGGTTTCTTTGCTTTTGTCATATAGTTGGATTACTTACGTTTTCAGATTATCAAGGTATGTGAAACATTTTTCTCATTTTATATGCTTGTAAAATTTCAGCCTGCTAAAACTGTCGTCTGCTTGATATCATAATGTTATACAATTTTCTTAATACATGTAATAACAACAACAACAATAATAATAATAATAATAATAATAATAATAATAATAATAATAATAATGATGATGATGATGATGATGATGATGATGATGATGATGATGATGATGGGTTAACCGGTGAAACAGTCAAGTGCCTGTGAGACAGTCTGCTATGGTAACAACCTACTTTGATACAATGATCGCGGGTAAACATTTGCTCTTGTTGGGTTTCTTATCTTCATTCTTCATTTTGTATAAAAAAAACTTCTATTTTTTACTTCATAGATTTTGAACCTCCATTCATTCTTATTAATCCGTACACAGCAAATCATATTTGGTCTATGGCATAATATTAAGTTTAAGTATGTTTCATGTGTAGACTACATCAGACTTGGTTACTTTCGGCCAGTACTTATTCAAGCCAAAAACTCTCAAACAGGTGATTTCAATTACTATAGGCAAAATATGTCTATCAATAAACACGTATGGTTATTTTAATTCAATTTTTTTGCATAGCGTGTACTTACAATACCTATAGCCCAACACAGACCTGTATTTATTAAGGAATGAATCAGATTTTGTGAAAGGGCAATTGCAACTCATCGGGCATTTTCGTCTGTCATAATAGCCGACCATTCCGATTGGTATGAGGGTGTTTGATTATCAAAAATGAAATGTCGCGATATGTGCAATGAATAGCGAACTGGAGAATTTCGCAATGCAAACATATTCAAATGAAATTATCTTATCCGTCAATTAATCGCGATCTTCGGTGTTTTTGGCTTGCAGCCACGGCTGCAAGCCATTTCATTTGGAAAACTTGTTCCGGTTAGGTGGTTTCCTGCTTACATCTGTTGGTGCATGATTGAACGGGAAACCAGCTGCAATCGTGCCAATCGCAACTTTTCGGCCTTTTCCGTCACTCTTCGGATTAATGATAATAGCCGATGTAGTTCCGATTGCAATCGTGACAATTCGGGCGATTCCGTCATACTGCGATATCAGACGAAGTAATATTACGGAAATCTAAGCTATTTTAGTTACTTCGGTAATCCCAGTTTGTTTATATAAATAGGATTTCTATTTTTACTTGATTTATCGGTTTAAACCGTAATAAATTATAAACGAAATTGTTCCGTTTCAATTGTTTTTCAAGACGCAAAAGTTAGTTTCTTTTATAATTGTTTTTTGTCTGTATTAGTTTTATACAATAGAGAATGGTGACTGTAGTAGTATTCCGTCTTCAAAGGGTGGTCCTGCTTGATCGAGTTATATTTAGATCTACTGAACGCAGTGAGGTAATCTAAAAATAGCCCATGCATATCATTAACCTTGCCACGTGCTGATCTACAGATAGCGCATCGTCTATTTGTGATCGTGTAACATAGTTGATACATGCTTATTAATTGGTACCACGTAACGAAGTATTTTAGTGCATTTACTTGTCTATAAAGCAAAGGAATGATTTAGCTGCGAAAAAGGGGAAATGAAATATGCACACTTGTTTTCCTTCAGTATCACGTTAGTATTTTTACGATTGATCATTTTCTTTATTAGTTTTATACAATAGAGAATAGATTTCAAATCGTTTTGACAAAAAATATTCGGTTTTCCAAAAAAAAAAAAAACTAAATAAACCCTTTATGATATACAAATACCGTAATTCAAAAAAAAATGTGATAATAAATTGAAACCAAAAAAAAACAACACAATTTTAAAGGGTTGGGATGAAGGCACAACTGTGCAAGCCTTTCCTTTTAAAAGGAAACTTTATTTTTAATCATGTGGGTTATTACAAATGTTACTACTGTACCTATAAATAGAATGATGACCTAAACATTGTGAAAGTCCAAAAATATATTGATTGCATTCCGTGAATTTTCAAATAGGCCTATTGTTCATAACTTTAAATGTCGCTTTTATTTTGACGTTGTGCGACAGTAAACTGTTAACAGGTTTAGCAGCAGTATACTATAGTTCAAGTCTCGTTAGTCTATATTTTGTTTGAAGGCAATCGATTTTTAGTAGTTTAATTTGCCGAATATTGTGACATTTGAACAAGAGAAACTTTCGTCTGCAATTTTAACATGAGTTGTTATTATGGGTTTAATGATAGGAATGTAAACACACTGGTGGGTAATACGAAGTTTATGAAGTAATTCATTAAAATAGTAGATTGATCTTCCAATTAATCAATTAAGAGACTGTTCATTTGACCACCATTTTGTATGTTCCAAAGAAAATACCACATGAACTTGAAATTCTATCAAATAACCAAAATTAATGATAATATCCAAAAATACCCACTATATTATATAAATAAACGACCATATAGGGGGTAAATTTTGGATATTATAGACCTGTATATTCTGGATATTATATAGTTTCAAGTTCCTGTGGAAAAAAAGCATTTAATATTCTAATCTCTAGCATGCCTACCAAAGTTCACGAAGAACAATGTCTTTTGCCTGCCCATTCATAAATGATATACAATTCTGATAAAAACCAATTAACCATTGAAAATATTATAAGAATATTTGGTCATCAGATGTCTACTAGTTCATCTTCACTTGCTGCATTTCTTGCTTGGACGCCATTTGATGCTTTGCATCAAGGCTTTTCTTGTCATGAATAAAATAACAATGCGACGCAAATCATGATTTTCGTTATCCAATAAAATCACGCGGCTGTATTACACATTCATCAAGAAAAGGAAATTTTCGTGCGAATCTCTATACTTGTTTTCTTATGCTTAACAAATAAACGCCTCAAATGAATGAAGATTTACAAACATTGTTGAATGATATGCGCGGGATACTCAGGCAAATTAAGGACTAAAATATTTAAATGATGCACTCATAAAAAGAATAAAAAAGAATGAACTCATATCAAGCTAAAACAACATTTTCTTAAAATCCCAGCATGAATTTCTGTATAAATTCTATATATTTTGGGTTTGAAGCATAAAAATATCTATATATGTTGAAATAAATTTAGACGCCGACAGAATCACCAAGTAGTTCTAAAACAAGTCATGTGACATGGACAAACCCTGGAAGTTACAAAATCAAATATTGTGAATATTGTATGATTGAAACAAGTCTTAACAATTCATTTGACATGTTCACTGACATTTCAAGAGTTCACTGTGACAACTTTTGTGAAATTTTAACGCTCTTACCTGACCCACGCAGGTCAAGTTAGGAAACCGACATTTTATTCTTTATGTGAAGAACAGTTTTGCTCCTGTGACTGCCTATTGTATTCATTTTGAGGACATTAACAGAATAATGAATGAAAAATTCAAAACGAAGAAATGAAAAATTAGCCTGTGTCTCCCTTAAAAGAAAGTATTCGGGAAATAACCGCCGATGTCAACAATTACGTACAGAATATGATAAGCAAGATCAACAAGGAAAGGCGGCGTTCAATGAACGCAACCCCCACACGACCCAGCAACAAGAACCAGCGGCAAGGAGCTCAGGAGGACCCAAAACAAAAACTGGACAGGACGCAAGGGAGAGCACGATCAGGCTTATCACTAAAATGTTACATATGAAGAAACAACAAATGAGACTAATATTGTAATATAACAGGCATTTTTCTATCAAATTAAGAAAAATGGGTTCTTTTGATGCCTTGGACTTAAGATATAGTAGCTCTATTTAAGTCTCAGATAAAAACTGAAAGAAGAACACACACTGGAGGATGAATTTCTAAAAGACCAAATTCAGGAATTTTTTGTTATAAGCGTTAACAAAAATAATGGTACATTTAAAATCATGAATAATTTTGTATGGCATGTAGCATTATTTATCAATAGAAGACTGTTACCTGTATTTTAGACAGGTATTATAGGGTATGGGGAAATTCACTAACACCATGTTTGACACGGGTTATAAATAAAGAGCTATTGTTAATTGATTTATTTGGGAGATGAATCTACTATTTTGTTGAATTGCTTCAAAATCCTCGTCTGACCCACCAGTGTGTTTACAATCAATAAACCCATAACATCTCGACGAAAGTTTCTGTTGTTAAAATACATGTCGCGGTATTCGGCAAATCAACATTCCACTCAAACCACCATAAAACCGATTGCTTTCAAACAAAATGAGCAAAAATTCGGGTCACCAGGGTCGATTTAAATAATCAGGGGAGCTGCTAATTTACTTTAATTTTTATTCGATAAGTTATAAATGGTGCAAATTTATGTTTGCATGTCATTCTGCAAAACTCTCCAGTTCGTTCAATTACCAAAGCGGTTAATTAAACTACTTCTTTAATTAGATTTTCGGACTTTCTCAATGTTAAGGTCATATCTATTTATAGCTTTGTTCCCGTTCACATTCATTAATATGACGTGGTGCGAATCACCGAAGGGAAGACTAATATATGACATTACATAATAGAAATCGAAAGGAAATCGTGCTTTCGAATTTATTTTTAGCTGTAAATCGAAGGGCTCAATTGATAAAAATCGTGTCCATGGCCTGTTGGCCCGGAGCAATGAATATGGAAGACCCGTTATATAATGATCCATTAAACGGTCGCATAACAATAGAAGAAGTATCAAATGACGTTATGCAGGGTCAGCCAACGGCTTTGATGAAGTGCTCAAATTTCGTCAGTGATAATAGTGTGACAAAGATTATATCAATTGATTTTTGACAGTAGCTTAAAGGGATATTCAGGCAAAATAATGACAAAAATATTAAAACTATCTTTTGTACTCAACTCGCGCTAAAATGACATTTCTAAAATTTCTCTTTAAATTCTATATATTTTGGATTTGAAACATAAATATATCTATATATGTTGAACAAAATTTAGACGCCAATAGAATCACCGAATAGTTTTAAAACAAGTCAGGTGACTTGAACAAATCCTTGAAGTTACATTAACAGATACTGTGGATATTGTATGATTGAAACAAGTCAAAATCATTCATTTGACATGTTCTTTAACGTTTCCAGATTTCACTGTGACAACTATTGTGAAATCCTAGCGCTCTAACCTGACCCACGCGGGTCAGGTTAGGAAACCACCATTTTATTCTTTATATGGAGAAAAGTTTTGTTCCTTTGACTGTCTAATATATTCATTTTGATGGCATTTACAGAATTAGGAATGAAAAAAATCAAAACTAAGAAATGAAAATTTTGCCTGTGTCTCCCTTTAATACCATCTATACGGAGAAAAGCGATAATATGTCCAATTTTGAAGCACACTAATTTGGACAAAAGAATTCCGTGAAATTACAAGGGAATCAGCCTGTTATGGTGTATTGGTAAACTTAATACAAAAGACTTAGTAAATACCCTGAAGATAATGAACTTTTGGCAGATGCATGACAAAATGGATTCCAGTCAAATACGTCATGTGAGGATCACATTTTTACATTTTAACAGTATTGTGAGAAACAACAGTAACGTATATACTGCTTTCATTGAATTAAAGATAATTATAATGTCACAGACTGCTTCGAGTATACCACGGGCTTGAAGCAGGAGTGTTATTTATCACCGACGATATTTTCAGTATTCGCTAAAGACCCTGTGACGCACATAAATGACCTTGACCTTGGCATCTAAATGGAAGACGTCAATATATCTATCTTGTTATACGCTGACGATATTGTGTGAATTTCCGACAATGAAGAAAATTTACAGAATATGCTCAATGTGTTACATTACTGGTGCAGACATTGGAGAGTAATAGTAAATACAATTAAAATGCAACACAAAGCTCTAACATAGGATTTTGTTTTTAAAACAGGTGACAACATATAAGAAATAGTCGAGTATTATTACAAATATCTTGGAATTACATTTCAAGAAAAAATGTGACTTTACAAAAGAGTAACTTAATAATAAATTAGTTACTAACCAATTCGGCGGGACGTGCTCTAGGAAGTCTTATAAACCAGATACACAACATGAAAGATTTAAAATTTCAGACCTTAGAAAAACATTACCTCTCATGTGTTGCACCTATTTTGGATTACGGTGCCTCTATATGGGGCGCAAGACAGTTTTAGTGCCTTGATAACAAAGAGCACCGTGGACTCCGATACTTCTTTGGTGTGCACCCATTCTCGCATTATACGGTGATACAGGCTGGCTACCTAGCCTGTATAGACGGAAGATATGTATTTTTTTTAACTATTTTATGCTACTATTAATGGACGACAACAGGTTCAACATAATCATAGGCAGGGTGCTATGTTATTTTCTCTTGTAGATATGTATTGTAATAGATATGCACATGTAACGATAATAAAATATTTACTTACGTACCTACTTACTGACTCCGAAGAAGATTTATACAGGAGAATTGTACAACATGAATATGATCATATATAGGATCGTATTTTATCTACAAAGTGTTCAATTTTTCATATTCTTTGGTTAATTTCATTCCAATTTTTATGTCATTAAATACGCTATCCCGATAAATCAGTGTATACAGTATAGTTAAGTGTTTATTCAGACAGTATTAATTTGCGCGGGACATATTTAATTTCAAATTAAAATCTTTATTTCTTTCATTCAAAGTTGAATATATTCGTTTCTTAATGTACAAATATCTAACAATTATCTTACGAGTTATTTCAATAATCTGAATTTGTGCTACGAACGAATGTTACAGTTGTATTTAAGTGTTAAGTGTTGAGATCGTTAAAAAATCACTAAATTCACCTAGGTGTAGATAGTTTAAGAAAAAAAATAAAGGAAAAAAGCTTTCCTCGCTTTAGATTGAGATATCTAAAAAAGTAATATGATGACCCAAAACTTTTTTCCCGTGATGATCGTTTTTAATCAGTTAATGTTTAACGCTAGTTTAAATTTTCCTTTTTAAGAAATAATATTATCATGTTCGGAAATAATAATTCGTATAAAAATAATTCGTTTGAACTAATAAGAAATCATTTAAAACGAAATTAGATTTATAAAAACTTAAAATTAGGTATGTTAAATGCCACTTAAGAGGCTAAATGATCACGTGACCAAAATCGGGCTCATAAAATGGCACCCTGAACGCTCGGTAAAAGCGGTAAAATAAAGTAAGCATACAGTAAACGTTAAATTCATATGTAAAACTAGGCCGCACGGAACCCCTGTATTAAAACCATATAATGTTCTGATATTGGTTATTTTGTAGGTCTCTATTTAGGCCTGAAAACAATGGGAACAGGTACTAAAATGCGTTGTTTTCAGTAAACGAAACGCATTTTGAGACAAAATTGGCAATGCCATATTGTGCACAATTGCATGTTAGCCCGTCATGAACAATTTCCATCTTTTGTAATGTTGCATAACGAGGTTGTACATCTTTTAATAAAAAAATAAAAAAATAGAGCAATATTTTGCTCCAATGTTAATTTATTTCGTTTTCTGAATAGCTTTTCTTTATGTAACCATTTCTATGTGTCCTTTCCATCTTTGACACACAAGCCGGATGTAGAAATATCAGACAGCTATTTACTAAGGAACAATAACCCTTAGCATTTATGGGGTGCCTTCCCCTTGGGTACCTGTTCGTGACGACTGATCGTCTTCTATACGCCGGCAAATAAACATATCAGAACTTTCCGATTCCTTTAAAGATATTGAATTATGTTAAGTATTTAACGATAATATTGAAAATATGAAATATACGTTAAACATGCTTATCATTTAATCTACAAAAAAAACCAACAACTGTTTTTATTTTAAAAATAATTGGCAAAATGGTATGACATTTTATGTGTGTCATTGAAATTGATATTTTGCAGGTGAAATAAATTCTATATAATGAATATGTTTGTATCTTATTTTTTGTATTGTAAATACTTTTAAGCTGATGTACACGTGTGTTACCAAAACAGCATATTATTAAGATTTGAATGTATAACAAGCGGGGTCGATTTTTAACAAGATGTACAACCTCGTTATGCAACTTTACAAAGGATGGAAATTGTTCTTGACGGGCAAACTTACAATTGTGTACAAGATGTCATTGCCAGTTTTGCTCAAAATGCGTTTCTTTTACTGAAAACAACGCATTTTACTTCCTGCTCCCCAATTTTACTCATCACCCAAAACAGTTTTTTTCGACTTTCCGGCCTAAATAGAGGGAGCTACAAAGTAACCAATAACAGAACAGTACATGCTTTTTATACAGGCGTTCCTTGCGGCCAAGTTTTGCATACAACTTTAGCGCCCAGACCGCCATTTTATGAGCCCATTGTATGATTTTGGTCACGATTTCTTCCGCAGTGGTATATAGCTGTTCCAGTGTCAAAAAAAATCAAACAACACATTTTGATTATTTATAGAAATTAATGTATGAATAACATTACATAATTAAAGCATCTGACATATAGAGAGGAAATGAAAACGATAGAAATTGAAATTGACAAAATGTTTAGAAATAATTTTAGAAATTATGATTTTGAAATTTTAATTATAAATGATTAACATTGCAGTGTCAGTTCCCGACTGGGTTAATCAAGAGGATTATCCACCTTACGAGCCAGAATTACACGAGGACTTTCCAACCAGTTCGGAGTTTGATCCCCGGATTCCTCATATATTACACCAATCTTACAAAAACCAGTACGTCCCATTTGCATACGCTTCAAATATAAAAAGTTTCTTAGATTACAACTATGAGTGGAAATACCATTTCTGGTCAGAGGAAACTGCTAGACATCTGATTAGCAGACGACATCCGTCTTTGCTGGGGACATATGACGAGTATTCACGGCATACAACTCAAAGTGAAATCCTTCGTTATGTTGTTCTGTATGAATTTGGCGGTGTATTTGCGGATATTGGTATAAAATGTTTGAGGCCACTGGAGAGAATAACTTTCAAATACGCTTGTATACTTACAACTGTACCTTTTGAAATATTTTCCATAGACTATAAAATGCCATACGCACTGTACCACGATCTAATATTTTGTAGGGCAAAACATCCGTTTTTGAAACAGATTATTGACAATCTGCCATTTTATCAACCGATGATAGGCAAATTTTCTGGAACTGGTCCACTCTTCTTAACAGCTCAGTTTATGATATACAATCACCAGAAGTACTACCATACTCCATTACACAGAGAAAATAAAACAAAAGATAATTCGCCATTCTTCTTCAGTAGCCGACTTCCAGAAATGCACAAAGACGCCGTTTATATTCCAAACTCGAAATATTTCTCGTTTGACTTATATAGTTTGTACAATTTATGCCGTAATTTTGACAGTATGTCTTTTACACAACGAAGAGGTTGCCTTGAGCTCAAACGTAGGACAGATGATGATAGTAAGTTTACTTTCACATATAGCCGCTGGTATTTGCCATTCTATACTCCAGTCACCAACTTTCTACTGAGAATTTCAATTTCAAAATTGGCCGGAGACAGAATAGATGATTAACATGATATTATTTTAATGTTAAGCGTCCTGTAAAATGTCTCAACCATATGGAATTGCTGCGAAAAATGGTCGTCTGCTCTTTTTTCTATTATCAGGTCATTTATTGGTAAAACAATAACAATTAACGAATATTCTCAATTTATTGTTAACTTTATTGTACCATGTACATTAAATGTATATTCTAGATTTTAAATTATGTTCTTAGGAAACCAACACATTCATATATATGTATAATTATAAATATATGGTGAACTTTGCATTTTTTCAGTTTGTTTTCAATTTGATATATATTAAGAGTTATATCACATGAGAAATGGTTAATTGGGTCAATTTGTCGAAAATTAAAAGATAATTTTATACAGAAATGTCATTCAAATTTACAATTAACATCAAACTCGAATATTTACACGAATATTTACACGAATATTAATATAGGTATTAAAACTGATTATGATAGAAGTGTCTATATCAAGAATTTGTCATCTTGACGTAACTTATCAATTATGTTGTATTTCACTAGAAATGAGAGGCTATCTGGGGAAAAATGACAGAGCATACCTTCTCCGGAAAGAAACTTTCATTTGTTTACATGTCAAAAGCTTATTGCTGAAAGGAAAAAGTACACACGTACTTTAAACGGTATTTTTATGTTGGTAGTTAATTTTTCCCAAATTTAGTATAATTGTTTACTTGTGAAAATAAAACAAAAGTTACACATAATTGTGCAATTCTATGACCGAAACGAGCACCATAGTAAGTGGATAAACCATTATTTATATTTTTTTCATAGCAATTAAAATTGAAAGAAATGATTAAGAATGAGACTGTGTATTTCAATTTAATTAACAGATTTCAAGGACAGAGCTTGTTTTGAAAGATCATTTGTGAGAATGTGGAGTGACTTGGCTCGCGTATAGAAGGCAATTTTTGAGCCTTGTCTTTATGATTCTGTACAAGAACGATAAATAATAGATGCACGAAGGTTTGCTTGTGTTTTTTGTTTGTTTGTTTGTTTCATTTTACGCCTTTTACCAACAGTATTTCAGTCATATAGGCGGGTAGTTTCCTAACCATCGTTCCTGGAAAGTTACACCAGTACTAGACCACCTTCCTCCGCGCTAAACTACCAAAGCATCTCCCGGGGATTGAACCCACGCCAGAGAGGTAACTGGATTAGAAGTTTGCTAGTGCATATAAAAGCACTGAAATCCTAATCAAGATCGTGAATACGAAATTTATGGGCAATATTTCTCTTTCTATTCTCATTTTCCACAGAGGTATGTTGTAATAATACTCAGTAAAGAAAAAACATGCCTATTCAATGGTCACAATTGTAAGGACCATCTTAACGATGTCGATCGTCCCTCATGTTGTTTGGAGAAGAATTCGCGACAAAACCGGCATACATTTATTTCTTTAAATGAGCCATAAATTTGACTCTAAAATGTTAGTTATTTTAAAATGCAGTGTACGAAAAAATATCAGTTTAGAGTGTAACATAAATGAGTAAACAAATTTAATTTAAAATATTAAACTCAAACCTTTTTTAGGATGTACATTTAAACAATTTAAGGGATAATACTTTATCACAGGATTTTAATCCTAGTTTTTTATTCGAATTATCTTTTTATTATTAGTATTTGTTGTTCGCCAGTGTTATCCATTTGATTCCATAATGAACTTAGACTGCTTCGAAGAAACTGTACGCAGAATCAGTAACAAATAAATGTGTACGCAGTACTTTGATTTTTTGAGAGTGTACGCAGTATCATAATGTCTATTTCTGTAAATTGTTTGTTTTAAGACATTTTTCGTACAAAGGAAAAATTAAAAAAGATTAAAAATATATTTGTGAAATAAATTCTATTATAAACTAACCTTCCAGTTGTGTGGAACTCAGTTTAATCAATCAACTTATGAATGTTTTGAATGTTTGTTGTAATATCAAGAAAGAAAAAAATAACCCAACAATACTTAACAGACCAAACCGCATTTTTTCATTCAAGAGGCATAACTAATAATTCTTGTAAAGTTTGGATGAAGTTGTATCTGTAGTAATCCGGGTAAGTATAGACAGGCGATGGACATACAGACAGAAAGCCAGGCGACTGACAAATAGACAGATAGCCAGGCGATGGACAAACAGACAGATAGCCAGGCGACGGACATACAGACAGATAGCCAGGCGATGGACATACAGACATATAGCCAGGGGACGGACATACAGACAGATAGCCAGGCGATGGACATACAGACAGATAGCTAGGCGACTGACATACAGACAGATAGCCAGGCGACTGACAAATAGACAGATAGCCAGGTGATGGACATACAGACAGATAGCCAGGCGATGGACATACAGACAGATAGCCAGGCGATGGACATACAGACAGATAGCCAGGCGATGGACATACAGACAGATAGCCAGGCGACGGACATACAGACAGATAGCCAGGCGACGGACATACAGACAGATAGCCAGACAATGGACATACAGACAGATAGCCAGGCGATGGACATACAGACAGATAGCCAGGGGACGGACATACAGAGAAATAGCCAGGCGATGGATATACAGACAGATAGCCAGGCGACTGACAAATAGACAGATAGCCAGGCGATGGACATACAGACAGATAGCCAGGCGATGGACATACAGACAGATAGCCAGGCGACGGACATACAGACAGATAGCCAGGCGACGGACATACAGACAGATAGCCAGGCGATGGATATACAGACAGATAGCCAGGGGACAGACATACAGACAGATATCCAGGCGATGGACATACAGATAGATAGCCAGGGGACGGACATACAGACAGATAGCCAGGCGATGGACATACAGACAGATAGCCAGGCGATGGACATACAGACAGATAGCCAGGCGACGGACATACAGACAGATAGCCAGGGGACGGACATACAGACAGATAGCCAGATGATGGACATACAGACAGAAAGCCAGGCGATGGACGTACAGACAGATAGCCAGGCAATGGGCGTACAGACAGATAGCCAGGGGACGGACATACAGACAGATAGCCAGATGATGGACATACAGACAGAAAGCCAGGCGATGGACGTACAGACAGATAGCCAGGCAATGGGCATACAGACAGATAGCCAGGCGATGGACATACAGACAGAAAGCCAGGCGATGGACATACAGACAGATAGCCAGGCGACGTACGGACATACAGACAGATAGCCAGGGGACGGATATACAGACAGATAGCCAGATGATGGACATACAGACAGAAAGCCAGGCGATGGACGTACAGACAGATAGCCAGGCAATGGACATACAGACAGATAGCCAGGCGATGGACATACAGACAGATAGCCAGGCGATGGACATACAGACAGATAGCCAGGCGATGGACAAGTGACTTATTTATGTCCCAGCTACTATGTAGCATGTCGCAACTACTGTGTAGCAGACAATAAAAAAACATCAACGTCTCATTATAGAAGGGCTCCAGCTCAGCAAAAATCATTCAACCGAAAAAGAAATAAAAGAACAGCATAACAATCATTATAGAGCCGTAACTCTCATAAAAATAATTAAACTGAAAAATGACTACGAGAATTTTTTAGTTTTTTAAGAGTGATTCGGACAAGTTTTGTGACGGACGGACGGACAAACAGGCAGACGACGGAGAAGTTAAATTATACACTCACAATATACGTGTACAATACATTTGGTATACTTGGTCAGACAAATATCAGTATCATGGAATCCTTTATTATTATATTCGTTTAGACCAAGATACTAAATCATGTTTTGGCAGTCTATATATGTGATGTTGTCTCCAACAAATTTAGCACAACCTAGATGACCTAAATACGTCAGTAAGTTCAATTTCCCTTCTTTCTTGTACTAGGGATATTCTAACATAAAGCTAGCTTCCACTACACAAATTCAACCGGTGATAGCCCCAATTAACGCCCAATACGACAATTTGACTGACTTTGAAGCAGGCTCGTGCTGATTTATTCTGCTAACTGAGTCAATTTTATTATAGTGTTAACTGCTTGTTCTAAATGCATAAAGGATAATTCTGAATATATTATTTTAAATGAATACGAAATAACAAGAAACGATCTTTAGTGAGATAACAATGTTTAATATAATGATAATCGATAAAATTAATTAGATATTGTATATTTGACTCTCTTATTGTATATATGTCATCATAAATTCTTACTCGTTTTATTTTTCCAAAAAATAACAATATACCCCTTTTAAAATTTTTTTTGATATGTTCACATGTTGAATTCGATTTATTTTTCTACAATGTAGGTTTTATCATGATCATGTCTCTACATGTAGCTGTACATGTTTGTATTCTTCTCAATTTAAAAATACATTCATTATATAAATGATTGCGGTTATTATGTGAAAAAATAGCAACAGGAAAAAATTTAAACATCAATATTTATCATAAATACAAAACATACATGGAAATTTTTCTGCAAAATCACAAATGATGACTGTGGCTTTTTTTAACATTGACCATACATGTTTTTTACCTTCAGTATGACATTTTTAATGGGAACGTTCTTTGTGTTCCAGTAGCCAATACCTCCAACCTCTCGTTTCCCATAAACTCCATTTAAGTTTCCCAACTTATAACAGTCTTTATACCACCATCCACCACCGTCCAGACTCTGCTTACAACAATTAGTAGAAGAAGCGTCATTGTCCCTGTCATATGTTGAAAATTTCATGTTGTTATGGTAACTGAATATTTCATCAATATTACCGTCATAATTAAAGGCATCTACGTTCATGGTGTAGGCAGTTGTTGCGTCGTGAACGGTGAAAACCTTATAATGCGCATACTCCTTTCCCCCGTCATAATTCTCCATGTCAAAATAAATTTGACTGCCACCACTAGTTAGACGATGGATTTTCTCTAAACCAAGCCAATGTGACCCATCGATATCTCCAAAGCCATTTACGTAATCATCCCAAGACCGGTAGAAATTTATCTTATCATCCGCACGTTTCTAAAAAAATATATTTTCAGTTTTTTATACATCATTTGAATGGATTGTGAAACAATATCCCAGAAATCATGCAAAACTGAATATAGATACTGTATTCTTATTCAACCGTTTAAAGGCATCTAGCTAGAAATAAATCGGATAAAATGGACTGTAAATCTACATTAAAAAGGCGGGAAAACACTTGTAAATCGCAATACTTAAATATATTCATACTACATTAGTTAAATTGTAACGAAAGCTTGGAAGCTATTTGGACCACCCTCGATACCACTCCATGTGAATAACCATTACTTCTGTCATGTATGGAAATATAGCAGTGAACCCTAGGGGTCAGACCGACGACCACCGGTTTCACCATTTACTAATATAAAACATTGAATGTAAGTAAGATATCACGGAAATACACTGTACTTGAATTAATGACCAGCCACCATTTGCCATGTCACAAAACACAAAGAATGGGCATCTCCCGTCTGGCGAGATGGAATAAACACCGTCTTTTCTGGTACCGTTTCTATATATCTCCGAGCAATCTGCGAAAAAATCATGCTAAAAAATAAATGTCAACAAAAAATGTTTCACAGAATTTTTAAAGAAACACGCATAAAGAACTAATATTGCGTAGAATATATACTAAACAAAAGTTCCAACTGGATTTTTGAGTGTTGCGGAATAATCAAACAATACTGGTGGTGGTATCGTGCTGGTTCTTTAGGGTCATTGTTTCTCCACTTCAGCTACCTAAAACAAAACTGAAGCTATGAAATGAAAGCCGAGGCGACAAACAAGAAGCCTCACACCAAAAGACAAAACGATATGCCAAAGCAACGACACGATATGCCAAAGTCAATGAACAATATGAAAAAGCAAATGAAATTGAATATCATGTAACCCCATTGCCTTATCCTTTTTCGTGTCATCTTATCGCCTCGTATCCTCTGTTATACTCAGACTCCGGCTCATCGACACGTTATCTTCTTGATGCTTTGGTGTATCATCTCGTCTATTCGCTTCACTGTATTATATTATCTTATCCTCGCATTAAAAGAGTCATCGCTTTCGCTAATTGGCTCGTCACTTTAGGTATTGTCTCATAATGTCCTCGTATCGGCACTTCGATTTCTTCTGCATATCATCTTGGTGTTTCAGTGCATTGTCTTATCGTGCTCTCGCATTGTTGGTTCGGTGCAACAATTTGTTGCTTCAGTGCCTGTATCATCTCGTCACTTCGGCGTATCACCTCGTTGTGTATTCCATTATTGTTAGCAGTAATGTTACAAATAATGCAAAGAGACAATGTAGTGAAGTGACGAGATAATAAAGCAATGACAAAAAATGAGATACGGCAAAACAAAGAGATCATCCCACGATGCAAAAAAGCAACAACAAGATGCGTGGACAAGACATTTATTTCGCATTTTCACATTGCCCCGTCGTTTCTGTGCATTGTCTTGTTCCAAAGGCGTATCGTCTGGTCGATTCGTTGAATCGTTTCGAGGCTAAGGTGTTTTAAGTTTATCAGAGGTCGCCGATGCGAAGACACGATGTTATTGTATATCATATTGTATAGAACAGTAGCTGAAAGAACAGACAGCTTGCTCGACTAACTAAATATTGGACACAATAATAAAGGAAGACAAAAGTATGAAACTAAATCAGTTATGTTATAAATATATTCTGTATCAGTTTCCAAACTCCCCGCAGCGGTTACCCCCCCCCCCCTTCCTAGTACAGCAGCAAAGCGTGACGAAACCGCTGTGTGGAGTTTGATCAGTTTCAAGCAAGCACTCAAATGTTCAGCACATCCTTATTATGCAAACATATCATGCATGTGACTATGTCAATAAAAGTAAAACAGATGATTCTTTACTCTTATGGAAAAGACAAAAGTCAATCCCGTTTGTAACACAGGTGTTAAGAGGAAAAGGTCTCATCTTGTAAGCAACATTTTAAGTTCGAAGAGGAGATAACCCTTGATATGAGGTACTTAAACTATCAACATCGTCATACATAATGTGAAGTATAACAATGAATAATTAATTATCTTAAGTCTAAATTAGATACCATTTTAGTACCAAAGAAGAAAGGTTTAAAAAATATAGCATATTTTAAAAAAAATCAATTTCCAAATAAGAAAATTATACAGACTCTATACTTATATTCTAATCACATTATGATAGAGGTGTTGATAGCGGACATATATTTTACGTTTTAGTAACTTCCGGATGGGAAAGAAACAGAAAAAAGAGAATGATTTAAGTTTAAGGGGGGATTATTCTAGAAATATTGAACCTTGTCACATTATTATGATAATCCTTTCATTTCAATACGTAAATACATGTTCTTGTATTTTAACACCTACAATACTCTCTGGTTAGTCCACCTAGTTACAAGCTGTTAAAGTGAGCCTGCAATTTCGTGAAAATAATATCACAATGCACATGCTTTTTATATAAAGTTATTTAATACAAATATAACAACATATTTGTTTACTTGATTTTTACGAATCAAAATAAATCTAATTAACTCAACATGAAATTAACTGCTAATAATAACAGCTCCTTCCATAGGCAAAAATAAAAAGCATTCCATATAAGACGACGCCGCTCACCGGCGTCGCCAATAATCATTAAATGTATGTTCGATATTCAATATCTGACATATATGATACAAGCAAATACATCTTTTTTGACAGAACCATTCAGTAATCTAAATTAATTTGATCACACTACAGAATGTAAATTGTTGTCATAACAACAAAAGTCACATATTTTTCGAAATTCAACATAATCATGAGTGGAAATCCATGTAAAATAATAAGATACATCGTGGTTTTAGAGATAGCATAATCGCCTTTACCTCTTGCAAAGCCTTCGATTGTCGTATAAGGCGATACGTTTTGTTGTTGGACAAGTTTCTGCAGTTGTTGTATTTGAAGTTCTAAAGAATTGATTTTCTCTTCCATTTTCTTCGAGCAAGAACTTGCAGGGACATAGTCTGTATTTGCAGTGCATGTCCAAGTACTTTGACCGTAACACACGTCAATAGCAACAAGAGCAGACAATACCAACAGCAAAACCATTTCCTGGAAGTTCTGTTAAAAATGTTTATTAAAAATTTAAATCTAAAGATGTTAAATAAGAACGACATTTAATATATGTACATGTACAATATATTTAAAAAAAACACACAATTACTTCATTAAAAGAAAAGAAAGAAATGAACGAAATTATGAAAAATGTTGTTTTTCTTTTTTCTTTTTTTTTAACACCAGACCAAAATTCTTGTAAAAATGCAAAGAATATCAATATATTTTGCAAATCAATAAACCAATAATTTATTCCATGATACTGATAGACGAGTATACTAGTCTTGCAGGCAGCAAAATTTCACGAAAATACTTACAAAAACTATTAAATCTTAAAACCGCTCTAAAGAAATAGTATGTATCTCTTTTTACGAACACAGTACAGGAAAGAAGTACTTAAATTTTCATACAAATGAAGTACTTAATCCTGTTGGCCTATTTTATATCAAATATTAACAACAAATTAGTATCTCGAGCGACATAATAACAATGAAGTTATGTAAAAGGAACTACACTCAAGCTTAAATATAACGAAATATCGTACAGGACATAAAGTATAGGACTTAAAATGTACTGCCCTAAAACGCGATACTCAAGAACGATTGTGAAAACATGAAATCACGAAAGTACGATAATGATAAAACGCCAGTTTGATAACAATAATTGGAAAAAACAAGAGCCACCGCCGGGCGAGGGCAACGCTCGACTTTTTTACTTTTTCTAAAAGCAAACAAAAAACAGAAATGTTTGAACAAATCTTAATGTTTCCTTTTTATAAATTTAATTTGTCTGTCTTGTCACATTAGTTTTATCAAATACGAATCCTTTTCATATATATACCCGCATGTGTATTCAGAAGAAGAAAAAAAAGATATATAATATAAGATATTATATAAAAGATATAATACATTTAAATGTATGTATATTTATTTATTTATATATGCGTATATATATAAATGCGCATATACATATATACATGCACACCAATAAATATATATGGTCATTTAATGCACAAATCAGTGAAAATTCAATAATTTAACCTTCAAGGTCAAGGTCATAAAACAGCCAAGGAATAAACATGAAGGTCTTGTCCTTAAAAATGTTCTGTGGAAATATGAAGTCAATCCATTCAATAATACGAAGTTACAGCCAGTTACAGCCAAAATAATGAAAATTTCAATAATATGACATTCAAAGTCAATGTCATTTACGAGTAAAGTTCAAGGTCTGTCTAGTAATTTTAAAGGGCTATCCTTGAAGATTATTATGTTTAAGTTTGAAGAAAATCCATTCAAAAATAAAAAAAAAGTTACAGCCAATAAATAGCCAAGAAAATGAAAATTTGAATAATCTGACCTTCAAAGTCAAGGTCATTTATGAGTGAAGGTCAAGGTCTGTCTGGTTATTTAAAGGGCTATCGTTGAAGATTATTATGTTCAAGTTTGAAGACAATCCATTCATAAATAACAAAGTTACAGCCAATAATAGCAAGAACAAGCAAAATTTGGACCTTTGACATTGAAGGCAAGGTCATTTATAAATGAAAGTCAACCTTAATGTAGTCGGCTGAAAGGTCTTGTCCAAAGGGTTGTTGTGGCCAAATATGAAGGGAATACACTAAGAACTAAAAAAAGTTATGATCCAGGTACAAGTTTGTGAACGGAAACGGCAACGCCGCCAGGGCTATAACAATACCTCAACTATATTTTTTTTTTAAAAGGCGAGCTAAAAATGATATAGATGCTTAAGTGTTGTGTTTTCGTAATAGTACTTCCCTTTATCGTTATCGCAAAGTAGCATTATTGTTATCGTTCTGTCGTGTTATCGTATTGCTGCATGGTCTTTATAATATTATTACATTATTGTCATCGTACTGTCGCGTTTTTGCTATTGTACAGTCGTGTTGATTTATAATCGTACTGTCGCGTTTTTGCTATTGTACTTTCGTGTTGATTTATAATCGTACTGTCGCGTTTTTGCTATTGTACTGTCGCGTTGATTTATAATCGTACTGTCGCGTAGTCGTAATATCATACATTATACAAAATACTGCCGACAAAGAAGAATTTTGAAACGTACCATGAAGAGCCAACATGCTGAAAAATTCACTTGGTACGGTAAAAAAGGAAAAATGGAAAGCTAATATTGGCAGCTGTAATATATAGTGAGTAATTTTTTTATTGTTAGATCTTACTTAGAATTTCACTATAGAGCATTAAGTATTTAGTTACTCGTGTGGAGAAAAAATAAACATAAAGACCTACAATTGCCTTTGATCTTTCCTGCTAACTTGTCAGCAATAAGTATTGTTAGGTGTATAAAAAAATAGAATAACAAAATGAATTCTTAGTACATTATATAAGTGTATTAAAAAAAAAAGAATATCAAAATGAAATCTTAATACGTTATATTCCAAGTGTTATAGACAGTGAAATGTGATGTTTACTTTGTTACATTTTAATAAATGAACAAGAGATAATAAATATGTTCCGTTACTACATCCCGACCAGGACTAGGGTATCAAGGTTTGAAAAGAAAAAATGCTATCCATTTGAAAGGTGATCTTTTAACTGTGAGGGTTGTTTGGAAATGTCAGGAGGCTGAACCATACTGTTGCAATGTGACACTTGGAAAGGTTACCCTCTGACTTCGCATTAGGCTATGCTATTATTTGAATCATACGTAACTGTGATATAATAAAGTAATTTATATTATAATATATGCTCAATGTTTTAACAAACTTATGCTGTTTATCCTGGGGTTAAGGTCTCATTAGCTCTTTTCCAATGTTAAATTGCTTGTGTCTGAAATAACTCACTGAGAGGGACCTACATGTATCATTTTGAACAAAGTGTGTGTGTGTTTGTAACAAAATACATTTAATTATTGCAGAGGCTGTGAAGAAAACGGTAAAAAATATGACAGAGCGTTGGCTTAATACTACAAACCCGTATGTCATTTTTTGTCATTTTTAGAAAATCGCATTTGAAACTTTGAACTGTAATAACTTTTTAATGATAAACCTTATAAAGATAAAATTTTCAGCGAATTTTGAAATCAGTATGTAGTACATATATACCCAATTTTATTTATGTGCATACAATTTTAAAGCTAAAATCTCAAATAATTTATTTCAATTTTTCATAATAAATAAGAAAACACATACATATTCTGAATTCTAAAACGCCATTCGGGAGATACTGGGTTGTTGGCAAAACATTCAGGTCATTTCTATACCATTAAAGCGACATACGGGGTTCTAAATGAATTATTTGAAGCAAAATTGACTAAGTGTAATAATTTTCGGCTAGAAACATAGCAACAATTCAAGTCAAAAATATCATTAACTTCTCCTACTGTGTTATATATTACACGTCTGTTTGAAAATCTATGCTACTATCAAATGATATCTACATCAATTTTTCAAAAAGTATGCACTTGTTCTGTTTCATGTTTAACAACTAGGGTATCCGACGATGCGTTTCTGTCACATACGTATGTTGCTATAATGTTTCAATTTTTTATTTAGAGTGTACATCAAGTAGATGCTTTTCGTACTTTAGAAAACAGCGTGGAATCTGAAACAATTTGTCCTTATAGCATCTAGATGTAAACAAAGTGTTATTTTGTCTTCCATTCAAGAATATCTAATAACTATAACTTCATGGATGATCAAAATGCAAATCGAAAAAAAGGGTTCAGCTATATAGACAATGAGTACCCTTTCAAAAAGTGTAAAAACTTAAAAATAAGAAGCTTTCGGAAACAAAAAAGTTATAGTACTCATCGAGGCTGTCCGAAATGGTAATCATCCAAATAAATGTAGTATTTACATATGTATCTATTTAAGACATTTACTATATAATTCAAAATGATGTTAGAGCTTTAAAAACTAAATCATCAATATATGTATATTACAGTCAGGTAATATACTATAATTATCTTTAAATAAATCACTAAAGGTTTTTTCAAATATTTGGTTGTGATAAAGTAGGCAGCCATTACAGATGTGTCATGTATCACCTGGTACAAAATCAGAATGTTTGATTGGACGAGAAGTTACTGGAGTCTAGAATTAAAGTTTGATGTAAATAGCGAGTTACGGGTTTGTGGAATTGGAAATAAACATATTTATGTTAGTTCTACAACTACATAAGTATGTTCACTGTGAAGAGCTCACTGAGACGAAAAAAATGCTATAAAAATCTCAATTTTGCCAAAAATCGAGTTACGGGGATGTAAAATTAACTCGACGAGAGGCTGAAAAGGAGGGGGTAGTTAGAGGGTGGCTTCGATCAGCCAGTGACAGAGAAGGAGGAAGGAAAAGAAGGCGAGAAGCAGCCCAGCAAAATGAGACAAATGTGGTGCCAGTGACAGCTGAACCTGACAACCTGTATAAACTAAAATTTTCTGAAAACAAGACAAAGTGAATGATTCAATAAATTTGCATGGCTCCATGTAAAAATGACATTGTAGTCTAGAACCTCCTGCTACTTGATAAATTAATGACAATTTGAGAGTTTTATTTAGAATTCTTATATAAGTTACCTCACTTCAAAGTTTTTTCAAGATGGGTACAAGTTCTGATTTAATCTTGTGTTTAAAACACTTTAAAAAAAGTAAAATGTTTAAGTACATTAAGTGCATGTAATTACATTTTTATGAAAAATTAATGTGAAGTTGTACAGATTTTATTCTTATTTGCATATATTCTATGTGCCATTTATATGTATTGGTGTAATTTCTCATGTATTGTGATGAAATGTATATCTCAGTATTAAGTTTCTTTTTTTACATAATTTAATAAATTAAAGCTGCAATGTATATGTCATTATTAAGTGGTAAACTAAATGATGAACAATCATGGTACGGCCTGGTAAATATAAATTAGGGGAACTAAATATGAACACAAGCGTAACCGGAGGTTTATATTCATATCAGAAAGACTATATTAAGGCTTTCTTTGTTGAGTACCATACTGAATTCAATTTGATGAGTACACAGCTACAAAAAAATACATTTGCATGTTTAATGACATTCTTTTGAAAACAAAATAAAATGAGACTGTTATTTTATTTATTTTATCATTTTTGTATATATCCTTAGTGCCAATTACATTTATTGTTGCTTTAATCTTATTTTTTATTGTGATGAAATATGTCTCTCAGTATTAAGTTGTATATTTTTTACATGTGTTAGCTTCAATGTACATGTTTTAAATTTGTTGTATACTTTAAAATTGTATAAGTTACTTCCTAGTCGCGGTAAAAAAGGTTTAGTGTTTCTAACAGGCTGAAAGAGCCGAATATTACCTGAGGCATTAGCCGAGGCTTAAATTAATATCAAAAAGGCTATATTTTTGGGTTATTATTTATTGTTGAGTACTGAAATAGATTGGACGAGTATACAGCTGCAAACTCTTTGTTTGTCTGGTTGTTATCCAAGTCTAATATAGGTTTAGCAGCTGTATACGACTCTTGATAGAATCAGCTTTGTAGCTCAAAAATGTATTCTGACATCTTTATTTCACACAATCCTCTGGAATACAGATATGCATTTGATACAGATATTTTGGAATCAACAAAAAACGCGACTTGATTGAGCTCATGATATGCATTTGATATGGGTTTAATTGCATATTTGAAATGAAATAAATAGGTTAAATTGAAAAGACTGACATGTAAAGCCAGACTCCGCACATACAAAAGAATTTCAATTACAAATTAAGGCATTATTATACCCCAACCACAAAATGTGGGGGGGGGGCTATAATGGATTTGCTTTGTCTCGTCCGTCAGACGGTCGGTCGGTCCGTCCGTCTCTATTTTCGTGTCCGCTCTATAAATCCTATACCAATTGAAGGATTTTCTTCAAACCTGGCCCAAATGTTAACCTCAACAAGGGGATGTGCAGAACCTATGTTGCCCATGTGTCAGCTCAAGGTCAAGGTCACAATTGAAGGTCAAATATCAAACAATCAAATATTAGACAGTATGCCGTGTCCGCTCTATAAGTCCTACACTAATTGAAAGATGTTTTGCAATACAGACTTATGAAACTTGACCTGCATATCTTAATCATGACACTTCATATATATTTTAAGTTTCAAGCAAATACTTTTTCTAGTTTCAGAAATATTCAAATACATGTTACAATGTAAGAATATTTTCTAAGTCAATTTTTGACCTTTAAGTGTGACCTTGACCTTAAGCTGGCAAAAGGGTAACATGGGTTCTGCACATTGTTGAGGTGAACATTTGAGCTAAGTTTGAAGAAAATCTTTCAATTAGTGTCGGACTTACAGAGCGGACATAACATACTGTCTAATATTTGATTGTTTGATATTTGACCTTCAATTGTGACCTTGACCTTGAGCTAACACATGGGCAACATTGGTTCTGCACGTCCCCTTGTTGAAGTGAAAATTTGAGCCAAGTTTGAAGAAAATCCTTCGATTGGTATAGGATGTATAGAGCGGACACGATAATTGAGACGGACTGACCGACGGGACAAAGTGAATCTGAATAAACAATTATATATATAAATAAAATTCAATTGATTATTTTTCCGATATATCGCATCGGTTCAACCGATATTAAGGTTCTCCAACCGATTTTCAATCACTAGTGGTCAGTGAACTAAAACAATCTACTATAAAATTTTACCTTAATGCACCAGTCCACAGTATATTTGAAGTTCAATGCCATCAATGTCATTCAAGTAATAGGTCTGATAATTCTGATCTCAAACTATACAATCTGGAAAAAGAAAACACATTTTGTTAAGAATATATTTGACATCTACATTGAAACTATCTCTCCTGGAAAAGTCAGTCAAAACATAGACACTTGGGGTTATGTGTGTGGCTCCCCTTCTTGATCTGCACATGTATACAACATGTTTATTTTTACTTTGCAAACCGTACATAAAATATTTTTGCATATTATTACTACCTGGTCACATGTCTGTAACATAAAACTTGTTTTCCGTAATATTGACAAGGTTTAAATAACTACCTAAAATATTATAATTTCATAAAGATAATAATGTACCCTTTCCTTTGATGTGAGACGACCAGAATGAGTTTCGGCACTGTTAAGCACTTTCGTTTTATGCAGAGAACCGGACAAAATGCAGGAAACATTACAGTTGTCATTCGGTATTTAGTCATACCCATTGCCATGAATTCGCAAACAAACATATGACATGGTTAGGATTTAATTACCCTGTTTGCAGGTATTCTCGCGGTACTAAGGAAATAAAGTCATGTAATGAAAAACAAAATATTTACCTTCTTGTTCTTTCCTTTTCTTCATCCAATTTAACCATTAATTGATTTATTTACATGAAAAAAAATCGATATGAAAACATTTAGATTTTATTTTCCGCCATTTTATAACTTTACATTGGAATAGAAGCTATTTTTATTCTCGCGGTAAAAATTTATACCATACAGTACCTACTACCAATATAAAAATAGATTTACTAACCTATTATTGTTTAGTTATAGATCTACTGAAAAATATTTATTCGATAATTTGAATAGCCCCGTCTATAAAGTAAGCACGAATATCAGATAAAGCGTTATCATCCTGATTAAACTAGACTATAGTGTAGTGAAAATGATCAGTGTCCCTGTGAATGTTACTGTGAATAGTGCATATGCCTAATCCTTCCTATAAATGTATATGTATATGTAAAAATGGAAATATATTTTAAAGTCTCCAGGACATGCAATCGTATAATAATGGTTTTTCATATGCCTAATAATTTAACCACGATAATAACCTATGTGAGGAAATCATGTAAGATGCATTTACATAAAAAAATACACGGAACATAAATCGGAATATATCCCTATATGAAACGAAAAATAACAACAAGAAACATGAACAACTAAAGATACTATGCCGTAAATGCAATGTGCATGTAAAGCGACCCGGCGCACGGTGTAACTTTAAATTTTGACGTTAATCAAAGCACGGAGCAGCTCTTTACTCATTGACGAAGTAGGCCAATACGTGTTTCACATGTGTTTTAATTGCGGCTGATCCACTGCCTGTATGTATATAGAATATATATATAAAATAAATAAAAAAAAATATATCGCCATTTCCGATAATTGCTGCATTCCGATCCGCCATTAAAAAGCACTTACAATGTGCATGTACATGTGCATAGTTATGGAATTTTGTGCATCTCGGTAAAATATCGTGCATTGCTTCGTGTCTGGGCTACTCAATGGCCGAACTATGCTTAATGAACCAGGTCGGGAGTTATATGGCATTGTTGCGTAATGACAGACAGATAATTGGACACTATTTTTTCACTCTGCATGGCCATAAATTACGATGGCACAAATGTGAAATGTGTGTGTTTTTATTTACCTCGTGGCCACGAGATACTATGTCGTGGCCACGAGTTACTTAATCGTGGCCACGAGATAGCTAAGTCGTGGCCAAGAGATACTATGTCGTGGCCACGAGTTACTAAGTCGTGGCCACGAGATAGCTAAGTCGTGGCCACGAGATAGCTTAGTCGTGGCCACGAGATAGCTAAGTCGTGGCCAAGAGATACTATGTCGTGGCCACGAGTTACTAAGTCGTGGCCACAAGATAGCTAAGTCGTGGCCACGAGATAGCTAAGTCGTGGCCACGAGTTTCTTAGTCGTGGCCACGAGATAGCTAAGTCGTGGCCACGAGATACTTTGTCGTGGCCACGAGTTACTAAGTCGTGGCCACGAGATGGCTAACTCGTGGCCACGAGATACTATGTCGTGGCCACGAGTTACTTGGTCGTGGCCACGAGATAGCTAACTCGTGGCCACGAGATACTATGTCGTGGCCACGAGTTACTAAGTCGTGGCCACGAGATAGCTAAGTCGTGGCCACGAGATAGCTAAGTCGTGGCCACGAGATACTTTGTCGTGGCCACGAGTTACTAAGTCGTAGCCACGAGATAGCTAACTCGTGGCCACGAGATAGCTAAGTCGTGGCCACGAGTTACTTATTCGTGGCCACGAGATAGCTAACTCGTGGCCATGAGATACTATGTCGAGGCAACGAGATAGCTAATTTGTGGCCACGAGATAAATAACCAATCAGTTTACACCATTTATGTTACTTTCCCTAATTAACTAGACATGTGCTGTAGTACAAGGATACCCCTACTTCACCAGCCTGTAAAAGTGCCATTTATACAACTTATTGACTTGTCGCTAATTTTACATTTAGCGTCACTTTGACCCAATGACCTCGAAAGTATTAGTTGCATTTACTTATCAGGACTGTGCAATGATATTTCTGGGTTATATAAACCATGGCTTATCCCTTCTAAATTATTCATCAGACAAGGATTTTACCTTATAGGCTATCTACTGTCAATGGGCAATGTCCCTTACAAATAAAATAAACAAGGACTTATTCATTCTCATGTTATCGTATAAACAAGGTTTACAGGCCATAGTACGTACAGACTGACCAATTCGATCACAAAATTGTCCCAACATAGAGCTATAGTCAAAATTCATGTCTGATGGGCCTTGGAAGGTGACTTTCTAAAATGATCCTAAAGACAAGTTCAAAGTGAACAGCTTCAGTATTTTCGAAGATTAATGTTGCATGTAAAAGTAAATTGTTAAGTTAAAAAAAATCATAATGTATATATATAGTGTATTCTGATTGGTTAATTATCTCGTGGCCGTGACTTAGCTATCTCGTTCCTACGATTTAGTAACTCGTGGCCACGATATAGTATCTCGTGGCCACGACTTAGCTATCTCGTGGCCACGACTTAGTAGCTCGTGGCCATGGCATAGTATCTCGTGGCCACGACTTACTAACTCGTGGCCACAACTAAGCTATCTCGTGGCCACGACTAATTAACTCGTGGCCACGACATAGTATCTCGTGGCCACTCTTACTAACTCGTGGCCACGACATAGTATCTCGTGGCCACGAGTTAGCTATCTCGTGGCCACGACTTGGTAACTCGTGGTCACGACATAGTATCTCGTGGCCACGAGATAAATAAAAACACACACATGTCACCTTTGTGCCACCGTTATAAATATAACTTAAGCTGTTTTCTTTTTAAATTTCATCATTGATATGTTCCTGACATTTTGATAGAAAAATGCGAGCAAAGGTTGTATTTACGAAGGCACAAATGTGACATGTGTGTGTTTTTATTTATCTCGTTGCCACGAGATACTAAGTCGTGGCTATGAGATAGCTAAGTCGTGGCCACGAGGTAGCTAAGTCGTGGCCACGAGATACTTTGTCGTGGCCACGAGTTACTAAGTCGTGGCCACGAGAAACATAAGTCGTGACCACGAGATACTATATCGTGGCCACGAGTTACTAAGTCGTGGCTATGAGATAGCTGAGTCGTGGCTAAGAGATAGCTAAGTCGTTGCCACGAGATACTATGTCGTGGCCACGAGTTACTAAGTCGTGGCCACAAGATAGCTAAGTCGTGGCCACGAAATATATAACCAATCAGATAACACCATTTATATGAATTTCCCTAATTATCTAGACATGTGCTGTAGTACAAGGATGCCCCTTCTTCACCAGCCTGTAAAAGTGCCATTTAAACAAC
Source organism: Ruditapes philippinarum (assembly GCF_026571515.1). NCBI lineage: Eukaryota > Metazoa > Mollusca > Bivalvia > Venerida > Veneridae > Ruditapes > Ruditapes philippinarum. Next base: position 108,918 of record NW_026862018.1, on the reverse strand, counting down.
TTATTGACTTGTCAATAATTTCACATTTAGCGTCACTGTGACCCTGATTTGTGACCCAATGACCTCGAAATTATTAGATGTCATCTACTGATCAGGTGCAATGATCTTTCTGGGTTTCATTAACCATGCCTTATCCTTTTTAAATTATTTATCAGACAAGGATTTTACCGTATTGGCTATTTACTGTCCATCCCAGCAAACACCCGATGTTGACACAACGTTGGATCAACGTTGAATTTTGGTCGCGACGTCGTCGACCTTCATACAACGTCAAACCGACGTTGAATCCCCGACGTCTAACAGACGTTTCATTTTGACGTCGACTCGACGTCGGGTTTTGGTCGGTAATCTGACAATAGGTGAATTTAATTTATGAAACCATGCAATATATTTAAATGAAAGCATAAACAGCGAGAATTTTAAGTTTAAGTTTAGAAAGGGAACATTATATATTTATTTTCTCCATCAAAACAACAGTATCACGTGGTGTGGCTAACGTACGATATTCGATAGGTGGCGCTCGGTAAACGGATAGTCGCAGATCAGTATGAAATATATTTGCTCTATTTTCGTTTAAATAATATCTTATCTCTCGAATTAGTCTAAGAAGTGTTTATATAATTTACAATGAAGTTGTTTATTATTTTTGAGGGCTTCATTTTATAGTGGTAAATAATTAGTAAATTCGAATTTGCGACTTATCGGATTTGAAATTCAATTGTATTGGCGGACAAAAAAAACGACGGTTTGACAGACAAAGTTGTATATTCCAAACAAAAGAAAAAGGTAGGCAAACATTATATATTGTTTTTCAATGCTAATTTACCTCATGTTTGCATGGATTCGATGGTTATTTGATCATTGTAATGTTTGACTTGTAAAACTTAATGTCACGCCAATAAGAAATAAATGCCTGTAATTTATTGATTAAATATAATGTGCACAAATATTTGCAGTACACATTTTACATATTCTTCGATGTTTGAAAATTGTTTTATTTGCATAAATATGTACATATATATTTTTTTGCTAGTGTGGTATTCATACAGTAAAAATATAAATCACAAAACATACAGGATCTTTAAGCATCTATGTTACTGCATCAATCAGTGAAAAAAATGTTTTCTATGTAAAACAGCAGTTATAATAGTACAGCGATTAATATGTTTCAAAGTTTTGTCTGTTGTTTTAAGTTACATTAGAGAACTTGCGACACTTACAAGCAACACCTGGGGAATTCTAGTTTGAATGCCCATGCACAATAACTGAAATAAATTTTTTTCCACGTAAGAACACTTTATCATTTGCTATAGGACAGTCTGTATAATCGGATCATTTTTCCCACACTATATCGCCATGCCAAATAAATGCACAATCAATGGTAGGAAATATCCTAGCAATTGAAATCAATAAAAAGTTAAATGCAGTACGTTAGACTCTTATTATTAAAATGCTGGTAAATAAAATTTCCTCTTATTTCTTATCAACATGAATTTCCCTTATATGAGGGGCCAGTCATTTACACATGTATCAGATGCAGTTTGATTTTGATATATGTGTAGTTGTTAAACTACTCGTTGTTAATTGAAGGATTTCAGGACTTTACTCCTCCTGGACGTTTCACCTTTGGTCTTTACACCTCCTGGACTTTTCACCTTTGGTCTTTACACCTCCTGGATATTTCACCTCCTTTTTTTTTTAAATTGTATTGATTAAAATCAGTAAAATTGTTTTAGATACCTTAGTTGTTACACCTTAATTGGATTATATTGAGTGATAATTGAGATAACTCAATATCATATAAATTTGCATGATAGACATTGAGAGAATATTTGTTTTTTGAAATTTTGGTTAAGAAATTTTATTTAAAAAATGACATTCTTGTTCAATTAAAATTTACCAAATATGTTTTTTGCAAATGTTGGCCTTTGATTTTCTTTAATCTATTCTATTTAAAAAAGGTACTTTGATCTGATAAATCAATTAAATTTTCACAAATTTGTTACAGAGAACTATAAGTTACACACTTCTAAAGGTGCTAATTTAGTAATTAATAAACCAGTGTTTATAATGCTTTATTCAAAATTCTTTCACACTTCCAATTGTTCTTATCTGTTATATAAAAACATATTTTAATTAATCAATATGTTTTATGGTGTTTAATTTTTGGATAACAAAAAAAATGAAATAATACATACATTTAGACTTATAGCTGATAATTCTTTCAGAACTCATATTTATAATTATTTTTCCAGGGAAATTTCACTATACTGCAGTATTTATGTCAAAAAATCTTCTTTATATCATGAATGTAATTGTTTGCAAGTATGTTTATATTATATATAATATTATAACCCATAATGGTATTTATTTCATATATTTATCAAATTTAAAAAGTTGAGATGAAAAGACCAGGGTTTTGAAGGTGAAACGTCCAGTGGTGAAACATCCAAGAGGTGTAAAGTCCAAACACCAATTGAAGTACTTTACCCATACTTTACCCATACTGTAAGCATACCATGTGTTTCTTATATTATGATAATGATTCATGGCATTTGATACATGTAAATGATACGACTTTGGTAAGATATATCTGAAAGCACATTGTTTTGACTGGCTATATTTTTATTAATGTAATCAAACAATTAACATATTATCATTCAGATAACACATTATCATAGTTATAAATCAATAAAAGTAATAGTTTGTTAATAAGCCTGCTTATCAACAAGTTGTATCATAAAACGTTTGTACACTAAGCGTCTGTCCTATATACACTTAGCAGATCGGATCATGCTGGGCAGAGAGGATATCTATAAAAATGACAGTAACATGTGAATTTCTTTTATGTTGTATGAGCATTTGTATAAATTACATTGAATATAAAAAATAACAATATCAATTTTTGCGGGAGTATAATTAATTCGGTATTTGTTATGTCAGTTTTTCATGCCCTTATATGAGTATCTATGATTAATAGTAATTGGATTTTGCCTATTGTATTAGACAAACATCCTTCCACCACATGGTTAAATTCTAAAACGATTATAGTTCGTCTTTCAGATTGTGAAAATTATGATAATTCAACATCTGTCAAAAGTTCAGGAGGAAAATGAAAATATTAAGAGGAAAAGAAAATGAAAACCTACCAAGACTTTGTGACAGGTATATTTCAAAATATTATAGAAAATACAGTGATCTTATTACCCTTGATTTTATAATGAAATTCACGAAGCCATTTATATCAAAATCAATAGATATATACAGTAGGTACACGAAACTACATGGTTTAAACTAAATTAAAAATAATAAGTATCTTTTTTAAGTAGTTGGAGAGTTTTGTTAGAATTTCGTTTAATTATAATATGTAAAAGTGATTTATTTCTTGCACTTGTAGCTGATTATTTATTTTTTTTAATTTCAGAAAGTGTGATGAGTTCTCAGGTTGGAGACGGTAATGATACGCTTAAAGTATGTCCTCTGATCGACATAGTGCAGGAGGACGAAAGAAGAATACCAATGAACATACATGAACATTGCTATTTATAGTAAAACAAAATATTCAGAATATTGTTCCATTTCACATTTAGATCTAGATTCAGTTATAAAATACAATGACAAATATACAATCAGTGAGTTGGATAGATGATTGGAAAATCCCAAACTCAGGGTGATCAGTTCAGTGGTGATATAAGAAAAAAAACACATGCATGGATGTTTACTATACAAAATGTCAGTGTTAATATTCAAGAAGGATTTTGTTTATCTTATTTCTAAAACATGCTTAATTAATACATGAAGCGTTATTAAATTACATACTGTCAAGTTTAATAGTTTCAAAAAATATTATGTAAATCTTGCATTTGTTATAGTACCACATTTCTTGTTTTGTACTTGTGATTCCGAGTATAAAATAAATTGCTAAAATCATAAGAATGCTTATTTATTAACCCTATTAAAGAGCTTTAAAATGAAAAATAAATCATATTCCAAAAGTTTTGAATGAGGTTAAATCATGGTCAGATAAGGTTGGAATATGGTCAGATAATGGTCAGAATAGGTTGGATTATGGTCAGAAAAGGTTGGATTATGTCCAAATAATGGTCAGAAAAGGTTGGATTATGGTCAGTAAAGGTTTGATAAAGGTCATTTTATAACGTTGTATAGACGTCGGTTTCTGACGTCTAAAAAACTTTCAAATCCAACCTTCTGCCAACGTTTACCCAACGTCAGGGTCTAACGTCAGTACAACGTTGGTACAACGTTGGTACAACATCTTTTGTATGCTGGGATGGGCAATGTCCCTTACAAATGAAATAAACCAGGACTTATTTCATCTCATGTTATCGTATAAACAAGGTTAACAGGCCGTAGTACTAGTATGTACAAACTGACCAATTCCATCACAAACTTGCCCAACAAATAGCTATAGTAAAAATTAATGTCTGATGGACCTTGGAAGGTGACTTTCTAATATGATCCTAAAGACAAGTTCAAAGCGAATATCTTCGATATTTTCAAAGATTAATGTTGCATGTAAAAGTAAGTTGTCAAGTTTAAAAAAATCATAATATATAGAGTGTATTCTGATTGGTTAAATATCATATCTCGTGGCCACGACTTAGCTATCTCGTTGCCACGACTTAGTAACTCGTGGCCACGGCTTAGTAACTCGTGGCCACGACTTAGTAACTCGTGGCCACGACATGGTATCTCGTGGCCACGACTTAGCTTTCTCGTGGTCGCGACTTAGTAACTCGTGGCTACGACATAGTATCTCGTGGCAACGACTTAGCTATCTCGTGGCCACGACTTAGTAACTCGTGGCCACGACATAGTATCTCGTGGCCACGAGATAAATAAAAACGCACACATGTCACCTTTGTGCCACCGTATGTATTTGATAAGGTGAATTTCAATTTTAGTATTGGTGCTTCTTCCACGTTACAGCAGTGTGGTTTTTAAGTGATTTTAAAGTAACAAATTTCACGCTAAAAGATACATGACCCCTACTGAGATTCCGGCGAGATGCGAAACAAGTCGCGATATTGTAATTTTATATATTTATTTATACATGATTTTATACACGATTATATATATTTTTATTCTAATTTTTTATTCTTATATATGAGCATGCATGTATTTGGTTCTTTGAACAGAATGCTGATGTATATAATGCTTGTATACGTACCTTTTATTCGTTCGTGGCAAACATAGCAATACAAACATGTTAACAGCTTGTGCATATTGGTGAAAATCACCCAAAATATGTGGAAATTTCGACTCGTTGTTCAAAATAACTCAAATTTCCATCTATTTAGAGTTAGTTAGTGTAAAGAAAATATAACTGTTTGATCTTTCTGGTATTGTATTGTTCCTCTTTTGGTAAATGATCATATTAGGATAAAACTTTTCTATATAGATTACTTAAAATCAAACTTTATCTAAAGATGCGAAAGCGAGAAAAATAATCGCTGGCTTCTTTGAAATTTGTAAAATTTAGTATGCGGCTCAAGCTGGATGATTGCCAGGACTTTTAATTTTATAATCCAGAAAATAGTCTTCATTTGGCCATCGTCTGTTAGAGTGTGTCAAAATGTATTCTAAAGAACGCTTATTTACTGGACCAAGTGAAAGAAGTTCACCGGGTGGGAATTATTCACAATTGTAACAGTTCTTTCCTTGCAAAAATCCGGTTTATATTGCAACTAGAACAAGTGAAAGATTCAACTGTAATGGGAAATGAATTATGTATTGAAACAATCGTTAATTTACTTATACTAACATTAGTTGAAACAAGATATGAAAAATCATTAAGCTCCCTTGAATTTTATGAACAAATGTTGCATTGTCGAGTTTGCATGTGTTCTCTGTCTGAGATATTATTCATCAAATATCCATGCAGTACGTGCAGAATTGCAACACTAGGAGCAACATATATATCGAGACTTTGTTTATTTGTTTGCTTTGATGGTCAAGATTTACGAAAGATACTTGATATTTATGAGTTCAATACTGTCACGATAAAGAACTATTTTGACTAAATATTTCGTTGGGTTAGGACTTGGTGTCGAATTTTTGTCATATGTAATGTCTATAACCTCTTTTATTTCTACCTAACCTTCATTAAAAGACAAAAATGCACTTAAATACATTCAACAAAAGAGTTGTTGATCAAATAATTTGTATGCACGTTGAATACTGAGAATGTGATTGTGGGACATATCAAGTGTAATTCATCAACACCCAAAACATCAGTTTCCTTTATTTTTCTACTGACGATTTGTACAGAAAAGCTACTTCAGGGATCACAAAAACCCCACTAAATATTAAAACTTAAGACAGCATTCCTCTAAAGTTTAAAGTAAAGTCTGAGAAGCAAAAAAAATAACATTGCTCTTTTCAACATTGTCCGTGCATGTTTTTCACCTTGATGAGGACATTTTTCACGGGAACGTTTTTTGTCGTCCATAAGCCAATACCTCCCTGCTCTCGTTTCCCATAAACTCCATTTAAGTTTCCCAATCTATAACATTCTTTATACCACCATCCGCCACCGTCCAGATACTTCTGACAACAATTACCAGAAGAAGCGTCGTTGTCCCTGTCATATGTTGAAAATTTCATATTGTTATGGTAACTGAACAATTCGCCAATATTCCCCTCATAATTAAATGCATCTACGTTCATGGTGTAGGCAGTTGTTGCGTCGTGAACAGTGAAAACCTTATAATGTGCATACTCCTTTTCCCCCTCATAATTCTCCATGTCAAAATAAATTTGACTGCCACCAATAGTAAGACGATGGATTTTCTCTAAACCAAGCCAATGTGACCCATCGATATCTCCAAAGCCATTTACGTAATCATCCCATGACCGGTAGAAATTTATCTAATCATCCGCACGTTTCTAAAAAAATACATTTTTAGATTTTTATACATCATTTAAACGGATTGTTAAAACCATCCGAGAAATCATCCAAAACTGAATATAGATACTGTATACTAATTCAACCGTTTAAAGCTTCTAGCAAGAAATAAATCGAATAAAATGGACTGTAAGTGGTGTTTTTTACATTATAAAGGCGAAATAAATGAATATATTCATACTACATTAGTTAAATTGTAACGTAAGCTTGTAGGCTGTTTGAGCCACCCTCCGTGCCGCTCCATGTGAATAACCAGTACTTGTGTCATGTACAGAAATACAGTAGTGAACCCTAGGGGTCAAACCGACAACCACCGGTTTTAGCGGCAAGCACCTTTATCATTTAGTAATATAAAACATTGAATGTAAGATATCACGGAAATACACTGTACTTGAATTAATGTCCAGCCACCATTTGCCATGTCACAAAACACAAAGAATGGGCATCTCCCGTCTGGCGAGATGGAATAAACACCGTCTTGTCTGGTACCGTTTCTATATATCTCCGAGCAATCTGCGAAAAAAATCATGCTAAAAACTAAATGTAAACAATAAGTATGTTTCATAGAAATTTTAAAGAAACACGTATCGCAGCAGGCACATCAACGTTGTTTCAACGTTGAATTATGGTCAGATTTCAACGTTGAAATAAGGTTGGATTTATATTCGGATTTGAAAGTTGAAACAACGTTGAAATTTCAACGTTGATACAACGTTGCAGCTTCAACGTTGGCACAACGTTGAAGTTTCAATGTCATTTCAACGTTGAAAACCCACCATACTTTAACTTTTGGATATAAAACAAAGTAACCAAGTTTAAAAAAATATCAAGACAATATTAAATACTTCCGATATTTTATTTCAAAAATACAATTTAAGTGCAGTTTAAATTCACTTTAATAGTTTTAACAATTAAGCTGCAATCTGTTCCAATCTTTTCTTCTAGATCTTTCTGGATATGTCAAGTGTTTGAGTACTTCTTTGGCTATCTCTTACTGCTTCTGCAAATAAAAATAAGAAGTTTGTAGTTAAAAGTGACTATTATACATATAATTACTCAACTTAGTGATTTGTTTTTATCTTAAAGTGTTTTTCTCTAAGATTTACATCATAAAACAGCATAGAAATTAAAACAAAGCTAAGTTTCATATTGACAGCAAATACTGTATATAAGACAACAAAAACTTTTTAAAAAGAAGCTATTTAAAAGTCTCACCTATGATTGGTAAAAAAACTGCTCCCTGTCAGTTCCTTGAAGCATATTCCCAAGAAATTAACATTCTAGCTAGAGCAGCTAAGACCATTTTATGCTGCATCCTGAAATCAACAAACATGTAAATTTTATATTGATAATGTTACAGGAATATTCCGAAAATAATATATTTTAAGACAAGATAAATATCCAGTAGTTAAAAAAATTATAATTTGTATTGTAAAGAAATTCAAATCTATAAATTAATAAGAATAAATTTCAATTTAACAAACCTGACAGTCCTTTTCATGTTGAATGTATGGTATACAGGCTACAGCTGCAATACTCTAAATTTCAGTCAGGACCAGGATCTAGAACATAAAATAATATATAATAAAATAGAAATAGATTTATTATTCCCCATAAATTTACGACTATTGAACTTTAAAGTTTAACACTCAAATTTGTTATTTAACTTAATAATAATGTTGTTTGTTTTTTTTCAAATTAATTAACACTTTATTATACTATCACTAAAATATAAGCATAGTTATATATATTGACGAATCGTCTTGGGCCGAACTACTTTATAGGTTTCAATATTATAATTGATTAAATTCTAATTAGGATATAGTACAGACAAATGTTTAATAATATGAAAAATAAATTAAAGAAAGACAAGATTTGTAAAATCATAAATTGCCAAGGACATCAATAACTTCATGCTTACATGGCCTACCGAACCCAAATCATTTAATTAGGTCGCGAAAACGTGTCAAATCAACTCAATCTTGTGTTTTCATCTCTTATTTATTTCATAAAGTAAATTAAAGTAGAATTTTAAGAATAAATAATAATATTTTAGAAAATGATTAGTAAACTAGAGTAAAACATTACGGTAATACCTTTGAAATCCAAATAAATTGCATTCAACAATTACTTCCCCTGACCAGCGTTATTTTATAAACGGGGTTTTGACTAATATCAATTTATTAATTAATATTATTCATAAAGAACTAAAAAATAAAACAACAAACAACAAAACATATTAACTAATATTTAAATCGTTAATAGAAAGTGAAAAATTATTTCCAACTTTATTTGTTTAAGCGCTACTTTTGAATATACGGAAAAAGATTGTTACACAAATTTTCCTGACAAAAATCACTTACAGACTAATTCAATAAAGGAATAATAACACAAAATTAGTGGTATAAAAGTTGTTATAATGATTAAACTAAATGTAAAACTTCGACCATAAACAACGTTGAATCAACGTTGTATATACATTGGTAATATATCCGTATGGTCGTCTATAGTTGAATATTGGTTGAACAACGTCACGACCATATTTCAACGTTGTTTCAACGTTGAAACAACGTCGAGTGCCTGCTGGGATAAAGAACTTATATTGCGTAGAATATATACGAAACAAAAGTTCAAACTGGATTGCTGCTGAATAATCAAACAATACTGGTGGTGGTATTGTGCTGGTTCTTTTGGATCATTGTTTCTTCACTTCGGCTACCTGAAACAAATCTTGAAAACTGAAGCTATGAAATGTACGCCGAGGCGACAAACAAGAAGCCTCAGACAAAGAGACAAAACGATACGCCAAAGCAACGACACGATATGCCGAAATAAATAACCAATATGAAAAAGCATATAAAATTGAATATCATGTAACCCCATTGCCTTATCCTTTTTCGTGTCATCTTACCGCCTCGTATCCTCAGCTATCCTCAGACTCTGGCTCATCGACACGTCATTGATGCTTGATGCTTTGGTGTATCATCTTGTCTATTCGCTTCACTGTATTATCTTATCTTATCTTATCCTCGCATTAAAGAGTCATCGCTTTCGCTAATTGTCTCGTCGCTTCAGGTATTGTCTTATATTGTCCTCGTATCGGCGCTTCGATACAACTTCTTGTTGCTTCTGCATATCATCTTGTCGTTTCAGTGCATTGTCTTACCGTGTTCACGAATTGTCGATTCGGTGCAACATCTTGTTGCTTCAGTGTGTGTATCGTCTCGTCACTTCGGTGTATCACCTCGTTGTGTATTCCATTATTGTTAGCAGTAATGTTACAAATAATGCAAAGAGACAATGTACTGAAGTGACGAGATGATAAAGCAATGACACAAAATAAGATATTGTAAAACGAAAAGATCATCACACGATGCATAAAAAGCAACAACAAGATGCGCGGACAAGATATTTATTTCGCGTTTTCAGATTGTCCCGTCGTTTCTACGCATTGTCTTGTTCCTAAGGCGTATCGTCTGGTCGATTCGTTGTATCGTTTCGGTTTAGGCGTTTTAAGTTTATCAGAGGTCGCCGATGCGAAGACACGATGGCTCCAACAAAACATTGTATATCATATTGTACAAACAGCATGCTCGACCAACAATATATTTGACGCAGTAATAAAGGAAGTATGAAATTAAATCAGTTATGTTATAAATATATTCAAGCAAGCACTCAAATGTTCATCCTAATTATGGAAAACATAACATGCATGTGACCATGTCAATAAAAGTAAAACAGATGATTCTATACTCCTATGGAAAAGACAAAAGTCAATCCCGTCTGAAACACAGATGATAAGAGGAAAAGGTCACTTCTTTAAAGCAAAATTCTAAGTTCGAAGAGGAGATAACCCTATATATATAAGGTACTTAAACTATTAACATCGGCATACATAATGTGAAGGACAACAATGAATAATTAATTACCTTAAGTCTAAATTAGATACCATTTTTAGTACCAAAGAAGAAAAGTTTAAAAATATAGCACATTTTAATAAATTTCAACTTCAAAAATTATACAGATTCTATACTTTTAATCTAATCACATTATTATAGAGGGGTTGATAACGGACATATATTTCAAGTTTTAGTAAATTCCTGGGGAAAAAATAACAAACAGAAGAAAAAAGAAAAATTAAATCTCCAGGGGGGATTATTCTAGAAATATTGACACTAGAATTATAAACCTTGTCACATTATTATGATAATCCTTTCATTTCAATACGTGATAAATACTTGTATTTTACTACCTACAAAACTCTCTGGTTATTCCACCTAGTTAAAATGTTCAATCTCTAACATATATGATACAAGCAAATACATCTTTTTTGACAGAACCTTTCAGTAAGCTTAATTAATTTAATCACACTGCAGAATGTAAATTGTTATCATTACAACAAAAGTCACATATTTTTCGAAATTCAACATAATCGTGAGTGGAAATCCATGTAATATAAGATACATCGTGATTTTAAAGATAACATAATCGCCTTTACCTCTTGGAAAGCCTTCGATTGTCGTATAAGGCGATACGTTTTGTTGTTGGACAAGTTTTTGCAGTTGTTGTACTTGAAGTTCTAAAGAATTAATTTTCTCTTCCATTTTCTTCAAGCAAGAACTTCCAGGGACAGAGTCTGTATTTGCAGTGCATGTCCAAGTACTTTTACCGTAACATATGTCAACGGCAACAAGAGCAGACAATACCAACAGCAAAACCATTTCCTGGAAGTTCTGTAAAAAATGTTTATTAAAAGTATAACATCTAAATATTTTTAATATACATGTACAATATATTTAAAAAAACACACAAGAAAAGCAAGAAATGAACGAATATGTAAAAATGTTGTTGTTTTTCTTTTTTCTTTTTTTAAACACCAAACCAAAATTCTGGTAAAAATGTAAAGAATCTCAATATATTTTGTAAATATCAATAAACCGATAATTTATTCCATGAAACTGTAAGACGAGTATACCAGCGAAATATCACGAAAATACTTACAAAACCGCTCAAAACAAATAGTATATATTTCTTTTTACAAACACAGTTCAGGAAATAAATGCTTAAATTGTCAACACGAATTTTTCATGTTTTATTTCTATAAATATTGATAGCAACAAATTAGATCTGTGCAACATTGTAAGTTCAAATAAGTATTATTTATTAAAGATATCTACACTTAATTAAATTTTACGTAAATAATGGAAAGGAATAGAATTTTACAGGAACTTAATGTAAATTTCCAATAAGGATACTAAAACGATGTGAAACATGAAATACGAAGTACGAAATGATAATCGCCACATTTACAATAATTTGAGTAAAAAAATGTTTATTTGCAAATTTGTTACATAATCTATTCGCTTTATATCGTTATCTCAAAGATACAGATTTTATTTCTGTCGAATTTATTTCATGTTCCCATTCTTTATCAATATTAAACGAATTGTATCTCGTGCGTTTTTGTATAACTAGTGACGTTTGATTTTATAATGACTTCGCTTTGCTTATATACTTGTCGGGATTATAAGTACAGGAGTTATGTAATACTGCCGTGTTTCGATATTTTCACATTATCGTATTGAAAACATGAAATACAAAGGTACGAAAATATATAATTTCTCCAGTTCGAAAAATTTAATTTGATTCAAAAGAAAATAGGATTGTGCTAAAGTTTGTTTCAAGAACTACTTCTGTTTCATCGTTTGTAGTGAGCATTATTTTTTTGTCGATATCGATTGCAGGTATATAAATGTATATTACATAAATCGCATCTTTAATTCGTTTGCTAATCGACTGTCTTGATTAAAAATTATAAAACACTAAGCTGGTTAAAATTTATTAGTATGTATTTATAAAAATTAAATTGGTCGCGCGTCTGGGCCGCGCTTGACCAATTATTTTGTAAATACGTACTAATAAACTTTAACCTATACCATATAGCTTAAATTAGATATAAATAAATCAAAATCACCAATGTCAAAAATGAAATTGACAAATACAAATAACATTGCAACAGTACACAAACCAGTCTTTACAATTGCACTGCGCGGCTTCCAATTTAATCTTATAAATTGAAATGCAAAACTAAAGAACTAACAGATAATACATCCAGATAACTTTTGTAAATGTGATACACTAAACATTTAGGTGAATTTTCTATTGTACTGACCCATTCCTTTACCAACTGAAACCCTGTCTCATCTTACGAGTATTCTTTAATTTGTAAATATTAATAGTATTTTGATTGGTAAAATAATCTGACATAGTCAAAATATCTGAAACCTGATTAACAAAACAAAACAAATGTATAGAAAAAAAAATAATTACTCCTATAATGCAATAACAAGGCAGTATTATAGATACTAATCGTGTTTTATTCTTTCATTATTATAACATCCAATAATATAGTTAAATATTAACCAAGAACCCCTCTCTACCTCCATATTAATTCCGAAAAATGATTATTTTTCTCACCAGTAAACCTAAATATATAAAGAAAATAAAACACTAGCTGGTCCTCAAGCGCGCGATGTAATTAAAAGAATAGTTATATTTATTTCATAACTGAAATATAACCAACAACTTACATATATACTACATTGTACATTTCTTTTTGCAATACAGTGTTCGAATATACACCTTATATGTAATACAAAATTTAGATGTTACCGAAATTTATACATTGTGTTTGTGTGTACGTGTGCGTGCGTGCGTGCGTGTGTGTGTGTGTGGAGTTTTTTTAAATGTAAATTATCTAATTATCTTTATTATTGAATTAATTCGTTGCGATGTCGGAGGATTTGACTTAGATAAGATAGTTAACTTTGAATGTTCGACCTATCTGTAGTAGCATGTATTGTCTCCCTTTCAGTTTGGGCTTGCAGTAAAATACAAATATTGTTTTGAGAATTTTACATTGGAGTTAAAGATGTGTATCAAATTGAATGTTCCTTGATCACCTCATGTTTTTCTTCGCTTTCAACTATACCATATTTTTTTTATAAAATTTTAATGTAGTAGTATACAAGATACTAAAGCAAACATGTACAAAACATATTTTTAACATCAGTAAACATATTCAACAAGAACATTTGCTAGAAGCTATTTATCTACAATCATATAAAATAAATAAATTAAAGTATGCTGTAAAAACGAAAGCTGCTCCAATTATGTAGTTCCATATCAAGTAATAAAAATTCATTTTTAAGATTCATATGTTTTAGGCAATAAATCATGCTGTTTGATATTAAAGCGAGATAAGTCAATTTTTTAACGGCTATTATGATGCGGATTTTGTTGTTCATGATTTATTCAATCAATTTAACCCCAATAATAGTTGCCTTATTGGATGCCTGTTAATTGAATGTTTGTTCTTTTTGTTCTATTGTGGGCAAAAAAATTCTGAAGATAGGAGGTCCTCCATACAAGATCAAACCAACAATAAAACTCTTTAACAATTTAGCTTCTATACTATAATTATACTGGATTTGCATAACTTGTCATGTTTACCACTGTACATAGCTGGCTGAGTCTCATTTGTATATTCATTACAGCATTATCAAATTTAATGGGGGGAAAATGGGTCAAAGACAGAAAAGGCCGGGTTGCATATGTATACAAAATATCATGAGGCTGTGATGTTACTTTATTTGTACCACTGTCTGACCATTGATGTTGAAAATTTAACTTAGTTGATAAACCGGAAAAGAATGAGCATCAGACCTGAAATGGAATCCCAAAATATGGGACCACAGTCATGTCAATGCTGTGAACCACATATCAAGAGGCTGTGGTAAGTAGTTGTTGAGGAAACTGTTACGAAAATTTCCTACTATCTATTGATCATTAATTATGTCAAAATTAAGCTAAGTCGGCAAACGGGAAGTGGATGAGCGACAGACCTGAAATCGAATCGCACAGAATGGGATCACGTGTTGATGCTGTATACCAAATATCAAAAGGCTGTGATATATAGTTGCCAAGAAAACTGTTACGAAAATTTCCTATTGTTGACCATTAATGTTGAAAATTTAACTAAGTCAGCAAACAGGAAGTGGATGAGAGACAGACCTGAAATCGAATCTCACAGTATGGGACCATGTGTTGATGTTGTATACCAAATGATAAGTAGTTGCTGAGAAAACTGTTAGAAAATTTCCTACTATTGACCATTAATGTAGAAAATTTAACTAAGTCAGCAAACAGGAAGTGGATGAGCGACAGACCTGAAATCATCTCCTATGGTATGATACCATGTGCTGATGCTGTATACCAAATATCAAGAGGCTGTGGTAAGTAGTTGCTGAGAAAACTGTTACGAAAATTTCTTACTATTGACCATTAATGTAGAAAATTTAACTAAGTCGGCAAACAGGAAGTGGACGAGCCACAGACCTGAAATCAAATCCCACAGTATGGGACCATGTGTTGATGCTGTATACCAAATATCAAAAGGCTGTGATAAGTAGTTGTTGGGAAAACTGTTACAAAAATTTCCTACTATTGACCATTAATGTTGAAAATTTAACTAAGTCAGCAAACAGGAAGTAGATGAGCGACAGACCTGAAATTGAATCCCACAGTATAGGACCATGTGTTGATGCTGTATACCAAATATCAAATGACTGTGATAAGTAGCTGCTGAGAAAACTGTTACGAAAATTTCCTACTATTGACCATTAATGTTGAAAATTTAACTATGTCAGCAAACAGGAAGTAGATGAGCGACAGACCTGAAATCGAATCCCACAGTATGGTACCATGTGTTGATGTTGTACACCAAATATCAAAATGCTATGATTAGTAGTTGCTGAGAAAACTGTTAGAAAATTTCCTACTATTGACCATTAACGTTGAAAATTTAATTAAGTCGGCAAACAGAAAGTAGATGAGCGACAGACCTGAAATTGAATCCCACAGTATGGGACCATGTGTTATGCTGTATACCAAATATCAAAAGGCTGTAATAAGTAGTTGCTGAGAAAACAATTACGAAAGTTTTTCACCGCCCGCCCGCCCGCCCGCCCAACATTCACCATACTATAACCCGGGTTTGCACCAGTGTAACCCGGCCAAAAACAGCTTTCTTTATACGTATATACTATCTTTCCGCGGACTAAATGCAAATTGCTTCTATGGTAATATTGTTAAGTGCAAATTGCTTCAATGGTAATATTGTTACATCTCATCGTTACCCATTTAACCTTTTGATAAAAAGGAAAAGGCATCGCTTCATTCTTTTTCCCCGCTATTTTTATTCGTATTATTTTAAATGATTACTTTTTTATGTTTTTTTTATAATTTGTCATCTGTTGTATTTAATCAGTTTTGAGTTAAAACAATTTGTCACTCAGAACTTATTATTATAAAGCTTGAGTTAATCATTAAGCTGAAGTTATTTTTCTTGATTTTTTTTACCTTTTTCAAAATATCTTAAATGAAAAAGTAACTATAAATAATGCCTTCTCCTTGTTAAAATAGAATATATCCAGTGCATGGTAGAGTAATGTTCCTTTGGTCAGCAGATAAATGTGAAAACATGAATCGCCTACAACAAAATCTCTAAAACTAAATTTTCTATGATTAAATTACTACTTAAAACATGAAACAATGTATAGAATTTGAGCGTGAAAGCTTCACTGACTGCCCATATAAGGAATTTAGCTTTACTCAGAGCCATAAATTACAAAGATCAAATCCTACTCCCATTTGAAATTTGTGTTGTAGATTTGATTTACTTGTTTTAAATATTAAACAGTCAATTGTTATTGAAATGGTTTAGATTTAAAAAGCTAAGCTATAGCAGGCAACAATAAAGAATAATCAGTCCAAGCGTCAAAAGAGTTTGACTCCACAACTTATTTAAATTCGGCTGTCCTTCAGAATTGGGGTAAAAACGAACAAAACAAAAAAAAATTTAAAAATTAAATTCTAGGCAAGGACATTTTTTAAATTCCTTTTTTTTAATATTTAGCCCAAATTTAAGTTTAAAGCATAAAAAAAATTTACATGTGAGGGAAAATATTTTAAAATTAAGCAAAAACACTCATTATTTTTAAAAATTTTCCTTTTTTTAAATTACGAGATAAAACAACATTGCAATTCCACCCCGCGCAAACTTAAGACATTTTTTTTTAATTCGTAGCAAATTAATTTAGCTCACGTAAAATCCTTAACAGTAAAATGTAATAACGATCACAAACGATACGAGCTCAATTGAGTTACAAGGATAAAGACAAAACTATTGCGCAATTCAGTATGTTATAAAACGATTGATATAATACGTGAAAAAACACTGAAAAAAACTTAATTCCTAGACAGTTCAAATAAATGCATATTATATCTTTTTTATTTACCTCCGTTTCATTTTACATACGTCCTGATAGGTGTGTACATTTTAACTAAAATGGCGCTAACCTTTCACAAGTGGTATGATATCAACAGACATTATACATTTCCAAGGTAAATACACCATAAAAGCCTTAAAGGCGTCACTATGATCCGAAATACTTAATACAGCATTGTAAAAGTACAATGAAAACACAATTCAAAAGGTGAACATTGTATACTGTTCTTTGGTGAAAGGTATTGTAAAGGACAGTACTCTAGTACCGACTTTAGTAGCTTAGGTATGTCAAGAACGATGCCTTTGCTGTGCTGTTCCATATTCTCGACTTTTATGTAAATCAACACTGTCTTGGGTACTCTTACGAATCATCGAAACAGTTACATATTGTAATAAAAAAAAATCTCGAATGACAAGAAAAATAAAATAATATAAAGTTTTAATTGTTTTGTTTTTTTATTTATTTTTTTGTTATTGTTTTTTTTTGTCCGCCCTGTCATTTTCACTGGCGGGCTTTTGTCCGCCTTGTCATTTTTGGACGGGAGGGCTTTTGTCCTTCACTCTTCGTAATATTATAAGTTACAGAAATAAACTGGTGTTTTCTTCTTTCATATTTTCTGACATCAGATGTTGTGCAATATTAACTTTTATGTTGTTGTAAACCCCTACTTAAAAGACCACATATCTTTCTATTTTTTTCTCAGTAATACAATAAATAGCTCATATTGCTTACAAATGGGCAGAACTATAGAAACATGTATAAAAACATACGTCAGAAAAATTTCATACTGTAAGTTTCCATACATTTCAAGGCTATAAAAATGAATTTAAATGTCAAATCCGAAAACGTTTAAGTAAATGATTTTGTCAATATGGTAAACAGAAATATGCCAATTCTGCAGAAAGACATTTTTGATAAAGTGATAGAGATACATTTACATGAATTGTGATTGTACTAGTTGGATTTGATCAGATAACGTTTTGTGGTCCTACTACAATACATATTGTTCATGGCTGGTCAGTGGTTTCTGGAAATATTTATTATAAAAGGAATGAGTAACTTAAAACTTCCAGAAAAAAATGTGTTGAATGTTTTTAACAAGTTCGTATTTATAGATCTTTATACATTAACGAAAATAAACAAAATAACTCTGCTGAATGCTGACAAACACAAATCTAAAACAACTTATTCTCAAATTCTAAACTAAAATTTATTTTAATCGATGGGAATTGTTTCAAATTAGAGATTAAAAGCTGACTCTTCTATTTTTGTGCAGAAAAATTCCACTTTGTTCATAGTTCTCTTTTTGCACTCAACAAATACATGAAATTACTCTTCTACCAAAGTTATTTGAACTCAAGACAAAAGGTACATAGTTTATCATCTCTTGGTATGTAGTACCAAGTTCGATACCCAGTTTATGACTAGAACACCTGAATTTAACAAGACAAATGACGCAGTTAAAATGCAACATCTTATTTAAAGTATAACTCTACATCTAACAAGGATTTGAACGCTTTATAATATTCACATCTAGAAGAGTTATTAATGTGATTATGCCAGTGCTGTGTAAGACAATCACATGTTTAAATTTAGCAATAAATATAATGACATCACCCAAATCTTGAGACAACTATACGAACCCAAAAACCCAAAACTTTACAAAGAGTTTCTCGAACCTCGGTTGTTCATTAACGTCTTCCAACGTCATGTTAGTCTTCAAGTTTCTAGGATATCTATGACTCTGCATTTGCAAAGTAAAATTAATCAACATATAATAGTAAAACGAGTACATTCGCCTAGTGCAAAGTCATTGTTTGTTGGTTTAAAATTAACACCCATAAAGGCTTACAGTACTTCATTTTTGGGAACACTCTCCCTATAATATCGGAGAAATTAAAATCCCATACCTCTGATTCCGTAAAAAAGTATAGGTCAAACACAGAGTCTAAATCCAAATAATCAAAATATCCAAATTGTCTTCGATATCCTCTATTCAATAGACAGATTTTTGTTGCCAACTTAATACTGTGCGTTGTATCCATGGTGAACAGGAGGCCCATATATTTATAAACTGATGAACTTAGTGTTAATTTACGTATACCCAATTTCTGTGTCTCTAGCTGTTTTAAAGGACCACCTCTACGAAATAATGTTATTTTTGTCATCCCTATTTTGACACTCACTCATGCCGACCTTGTCAGAGAAAGACTTCATAGCTATAAATTGGCGTTGCAAGCTAACAACAATGTCAGCTGGGCTTGCAACAGTTAAATGTACTTTCATTTGATTACTGTAGCACTCTTGACTTTATTGGGTAATTCAACAAGTTCTGCCACTGGGTTGAAGTTTTGTATACTGCTACGTTTTATAAAAATGTTTCCTATTTCAAACCTTTAAAGCTCCCCCTCACCTTTCTGGAATGCATTTTGTAATTTCTCTGTCCAGTTTCAAAAAGCTGGAAAATAATCTTCTTATGGAACCTGTCGCAGACAATGATAAGTTTGCGATGTTTAGGGAACTCTTTTACCAGATAACATTTTCTTAAAATAGAGAGAAATAAAGAATCCCTAACGTACATAACGACAAAGTTGAAAATGTTGCACGCTCGGTTTGATTGAGCATGTTCATGGACGGTAATGGAATGTGCAAGTTACCGTAAACGCACCCAAGCACCGACTTAAGCAGTATTCAATATTTAACATGAACTGTTAAATTTGGGATTTTGAAACATCCGCAGTTAATATGTAACCTTCAATGTGATACGTTAGAAAAGTGGCATATACTAGTAGTTCCCAAGTAGAAAGTAGAAAATGCGTTTTCCCTAAACGATAATACAATGGGCGGAACTAAATAAAATGGAATTTTGAAAGGGGATCAGAGGTTAAGACGTCAATATCACAGATCAAACGTCAAAAAATAAATTTAAAAAGCAGGCCACATATCCTAAGGATGATCCAACAGTATTCAACCACCCAACAAGAAAATAACCGGATGGAAAGAACAAAAATACCACAATCACAACAATAATGTCGTGCTGAACGATCTTTTAGGATCGAAAATATAACATCTTTGATTTAATGTACGGGGCGACTTTTTACAGACTCCACATGGCACAAAAAAAACCGCTGGCGTTGCGATAAAATAGGGAGAAATAAAGAATCACTAAAAAACATACAAAACGACAAAATTGAAAATGTTGCAGACTCGGTTTAATAGGCTCATGGACGGTAATGGAATGTGCAAGGTAAGCCTGGGAAACAGAAAAAGGCCGCAGGGAGTAAAGTAAGGAGAATAAAGCGGATGGTTTACAACTTATTCTTTGTACTGATGGTCCTTTTGACAATAAAGGGCCGTTTTGTTATCTTTCTGCAGCACACTGTTTGCAATCGGTCTCCTTGAGGCTCAAAATTGTGCACCAAAGTTTCATTTTTAGTCAGTTAGAAATAACTCGAATATCGCAGTCTTAGTATGTTTTCAGAAGTTCTTGAACACTCTTAAGAAGCTGTTTCTTTTGCCCCGGCGCCTTTGCAACATCATCTGGGATATTATAATTTGCATAAATACCACTAACGCATTGTTCCTGAAGATAAGTACATAGGCCATTTATAAAAAGACGAAAAATCAAAGGACTGCGTATATCTCTCTGCCGTGTGCTTTTTGAACATGGAAAACTATTTGTCATGCGTGATCGACTTATTCTAACTTTAGCGCTTAGTTTTTAAACAAACTTTATAATACACATACAAATTTGCCACCAAAACCCTTTTAAGAAGGCTATTAAACAAATGAGAATGACTAATATTAACAAAAGCCTTCGCAAAATCTACATATAATATATGTACATACAATCTACCCTCTGATTTTGACAAATATTTTTGCACAAGAGCTTGTAATGTAAATGAATTGTTTATAGTGAAATATCTATTTCTGAAGCTAGCTTGTGTTTCATCAATTTTATCATTTTCTTCAGCCCATATATACAATCGATTATTTATACTGATGAGTAAATTTTACAAAGAAAATGCCGGTACTAGATACAATGCATGTAGTTTGATATGAAATTCCTCAAAGTATAAACTTTTCAATTGTAAGTTGTTCGTGTCCATTGTGTAAACCTCATCGCTGGTCGCATTCATTGCATTTGAAGGCTGGTAGATCAAAGTTGGACTTCAATTCCAAAAGGAAACGAGTTATTCCCTGGAACAACCTGTCATTTGTCACAACCAAAGGTGCTAGTCGCATTGATTTGACCTAAAACATGTTTAATCTTGTTATTCATGTAATATTATAACCATACATAAAAAAAAGAAAAAAAACAGATTTTTTTGCTATATTGTTATAGCAAAATCTTTTTTTTCTGTTTTTTAATGCATTGATATAATATTACATGAATAACAAGATCAAACATGTTTTAGGTCAAATCAATGCGACTAGCACCTTTGGTCACAATCTAAACTTAAAGACCGCTCCTGCTAAGGTATATATAGTTATCAAAGTATGCGTATTAGATATCTTTATGAGTCCATATCACTTGATACTATAACAAACAAACAAAAAATTATCCGACTGATATTTGCATATCAAATGTACATGTAGGTTAAATTTGTGTTTGTAAGTGCAATCTTAACCTATTACTAGTAATTGACAATTCTCAAGGAAGAGGAAATGATTGCAAGTGTACCATTTAGTTTCATACATGATCATCTGAAATAATAGATATACAGGATCATAAAAATATTTCATTTTTAATTCAGATGCGTTGGCTGTAAATACAGGCTCCTGTAAGATAGTGGCGGAATCGCTGTACAATTGAGTATTATAAGGTCGTTTATAGTATTTCATATAAAATTTAACACAACATTTCTTTTATAATCATCATCATTCTTGACATGCAAAAAGAAATGTCTGAGTAAAAGTATTGGATCTGTGGTAAACAAGTGATCCCTCGGAAGCATTAAAAACAGCAAAATTACATCAAAATTGCAGAATTGGTTTGATTGAGTCTGTACATGAGGGATAACGAAAAAGTGCAACATCCCTCACCCCCCCCCCCCCCCCAGCAATATTATATGAAAATTGCAGACTCTGTTTGATTGAGTTTGTTCATGAGGGTGCAACATCAACGGTAAAACAATATTGTAGTCCCTACAAATAAATTAATGAGAGCTTACGGCAGATATCTAATTACCTTAATTAAATGCAATTTCATTTGAAAAATACGAGGGTCATTCAATAAGTTCAAATGTTTTATACTGTTACGTTTTAAAAAAATGTTTCCTATTTCAAACCTTTAAAGTTTTCGACACTTATCTGGAATTATTTTGTAATCTCTCTGTCCAGTTTCGAAAGCTGAAAAATAATCTTCTTTTGGAGCCTTTCGTCCATACTAATAAATTGCGCTGCAAAGAGAACTCCTTGGCGTATATCTTTTACCAAAAAACATTTTCTTAAGCCTGGGAAACAGCAAAAAAGTCGCAGGGACTTAAGTCAGGAGAATAAAGCGGATGGTTTAGAACTTTAACATTTTCAGACTCCAAGAAAGACTTAACAAACTCGCTTTCATGAGAAGAGGCATTGTCATGTATAAAAATGGAATCCAAATCATCATTTGTTTTGTAAAATGCCTTACCTTTTTCAATACAGAATTCTAGAAGATTTTTTAAGTGACTGTGATCAGATGGACAAGTCACTTGAACGACTGGTCCACTGGAATTGAAGAAAATCGCATACAACATCTTCTTTTTTGTACTGATGGTCCTTTTTGCGATATATGACCGTTTGTTATCTTTTCGCAACCATTGTTTGTTTATGGCCCTTTTTTGAGGTTAAAACATATTCATTTAAGTTTCATCACATGTCAGCGAGTTAGAAATAACCCGACTATCACAGTCTTTTATGTTTTCAGAACTTCTTGTACACTCTTAAGACGCTGTTTTTTTTTTGTTTTTTTTTTGCTCCTTAGTGCAAACCTTTCTTAGACCCAAACACTTGGTCAGAATTTAATGAAAACTGCCTTCTGATATGCCAGTATAACTTGCTAACATCTTGCATCTGCTACTATAATCTTTACTGCAGCCTTGGTAATCGAGGATGTAGGCCTACCTGGTAGTAGGCCTTCCATGACGGCAGTCATCTTTGACAGACAATTGTCCAGCTTTAAAGGCTTTGACCCCTTACAGATTGAGCGATTTGAAATGCTACAGTTTTGTTCTCCATTGTACAGTGTGGTAAGTAAATTGGTCAGTGTATATGACTGCATATATTTCGAATTTAAATATATCTGTCATATTACACGCAAAAGATGGCATGAAACAAACCATAAAAGTTAGATATTTAAACATAGTTGAGAACAATACTATTGAACTCGTACATAGCTGCAAAAACCTTGATCAGAATCGTCTAGCACCTTGTTTAATTGAGATTTGGCAGCTGTCTATTCTTCTAAAAGAATTCGGTATTGTACTCAACAATGTATAATAACCTTATACAATTGCGGTTATTGTTTAACATTTTTGCCTTTATTTGAACTATTTTGTAAAACAAACTGTGTGGTATTCATCGAGAGCAATATAAAGTACTTAAGTGCAGACTCAGAGTTTGGTCAGACGTCTGTTCATGAGAGATAATGAATGATGCAACATCTTCGCGCCCCCTAGCGCTGGATTACGCAGTATTCAACCATCAACTACCGGAATTAAAGACCAGCACTTACCGTAAGTCATTTTCTTAGCTACAACGTATATATGTATTTAACAATAACTGACCCTTATTTCGTAGAGATTATAACCAACAAGATGGCAAAACTTGGATGTTCACAAAGAATATCAACAGTAATTTGAGATTCTTTTACATTTTATATGAACATTAAATCCTAGGGGCTTTAAAGATACATTATGTCATCATTTTGCTGTTTGTTAATATTCCTCTCAGAAGAATAAAAATATTTCACTTAAATATTTCTTTATAACATTATAAAAATTTAGATTCGTACATATTTAAATTAACCCTAGTAGATACTTTAGATAAGACCCAAAATGCCCAAAATGCCAATATAAAAATGTTGCAAAAGAAATGTTGACTGTTGATTGACAACAGTGATATATGAAAGTCATTGCCAAAGCCCTAAACACCAGCTTATGCAGTTGTCAATATAAAAATGGGGGTATAATTATGGAACTTTGTAAAATCCTTTCTGAACTTTTGTTACTTTGATTCACATCCTTATATCGGGATATAAAGTTACTTACCCCATGTCAGTTATAACCTGATATATATAACATATATGACATTATTTAACCTCCTAATTGTTTAACATTTTACACTTTTGTAAAATGCGTCTGAAAACAAGTTTTCCCCTACCATTTTAATTATAACATCATAACATTTTTTATGAATTCTATTTTTCTGTATGTGCAGCTTGTTTTTTCTTTATATATTCTGTCATATACATTGTTCTAATTTTAAGTTGTTGTTGTCAGCTAATTAAAAGACCACGTATCTATTTACTTTTTATCTCAGTAAAACATAAAAATAATACACGATGCTCATAAATAAACATAAATATAGTAACGTGTATAAAAACATACTTCAGTAAAATGTCATATAGTACGTTTTCTATAAAAAGATAATTAAAATGTCAAATACAGAAAATGTGTAATTAAAGCACATAAGTAAAACAATGTGCCATCTCTGCAGAGAGACAATTTTGTTAAAGTGATAGATATACATTTAAATGTTTAGAGATTGTGCTTGTTGTATTTGATCTCAAATACATGCTGAACAAATCGCCGTTCTACAGATGTTTCGTGGCACTGTTGAAGTCCTGCTACAATGCACTGTTCACTATTAAGTTTAAAAATTACTAAATATCTATGGTGGCTGATTTGGTACACTTTGCGCGTTTCATTGACGATAGCGAGAACACAACCTATATCGTTATCGTCTTTTCGTCTTGCCGCTAGCGAAACGCACCACAGCACTGTCGTCCTGTCGCTAACGATACACGCTAAAGGGCGTGTTGTTGTGCAGCATGTTGTCGCGATGTCGCCCTGGCGCTTAGGTTATAAGCCAATCCTTTGATTTGAGCCGAGCGACAATGTGACATCGCAACAAATTGGAAATGAGACAGATGTGTTCGACATACAATAGAAAGGACACTCGAATCAAATTTGTCTTTCCATAAAATTCTAAAAACCGGTATTAATTATGCCCGTACGTATACCGGCTACCAGCCATTGTTCTGTGATTTCTGTATTTATATTACCGTTTTAGGTCATTTCCGGACAATCAAAAATTTCCAGTCATATATCAACTTAAAGAATATCCTTGTTCTGCATGTCACAATGAAAATTTCTTCCATCGCAGTATCCAGAACCCATACACATATGCAGCGAGTCCGTTTTTATCGTTATTAATTGTGATACGTTTCTTAAAGTTTTATAAATAATTTAAGAAATATTCTTAGCAACAATGTGGTATAGTGTGTACGGTGAAATAAAAGGGATATAGGATTTCTCATTTATTACGTGCGTACGCGATAGGTAATACTTGGCCAGGCCATACTATTATGTGCGCACGCGATAGCTCTTACGTTCTCAAGGGATAGTTATTGCGTGCGCACACGATAACTATTACGTGCGCACGCGGATGGGTATTCCGCATTTGGACCCTGGCGAGCTTCCTCGCATGAATAGTTCGACGCCTCGAATGAGTGTCGAACCTACAGCAGTTAGGGGCAATTGGTCTTTTGAAATCACTCGGTCACAGAAACACCTAAATGGTCTAAGGAAGAAAATGAGAAGACCATCCCACTTGTAGTTTGTTTTCATCAATTTTAGTGAAAATCACCCATAATATGTGGAAATTTCAACTCGTTGTTCAAAATAACACAAATTTCCATCTATTTAGAGTTAGTTAGTGTAAAGAAAATATCTTTCTGATCTTTTATTGTTCCTCTATTGGTAAATGTTCATATTAGGGTAACATTTTTCTATATAGATTACTTAAAATCAAACTTTATCTAAAGATGCGAAAGCGAGAAAGATTATCGCTGGCTTCTTTGAAATTTGTAAAATTTAATATGCGGCTCAAGCTGGATGATTGCCAGGATTTTTAATTTTATATTCCAGAAAATGTTCTTCATTTGGCCATCGTCTGTTTGAGTGTGTCAAAATGTATTCTAAAGAAAGCTTATTTACTGGACCAAGTGAAAGAAGTTCACCGGGTGGGAATTATTCACAATTGTAACAGTTCTTTCCTTGCAAAATTCCGGTTTATATTGCAACTAGAACAAGTGAAAGATTCAACTGTAACGGGAAATGAATTGTGTATTGAAAAAATCGTTAAATTACTTTTACTAACATTAGTTGAAACAAGTTATGAAATTATCTAGTTAACGAAAAATCATTAAGCTCCCTTGAATTTTATGAACAAATGTTGCATTGTCGAGTTTGCCTGTGTTCTCTGTCTGAGATATCATTCATCAAATATCCATGCAGTACGTGCAGAATTGCAACACTAGGAGCAACATATATATCGAGACTTTGTTTATTTGTTTGCTTTGAAGGTCAAGATTTACGAAAAATACTTTATATTTATGAGCTCAATACTGTCACGATAAAGAACTATTTTGACTAAATATTTCGTTGGGTTAGGACTTGGTGTCGATTTTTTGTCATATGTTATGTCTATAACCTCTTTTATTTCTACCTTATCTTTATTAAAAGACAAAAATGCACTTAAATACATTCAACAAAAGAGTTGTTGATCAAATAATTTGTATGCACGTTGAATGCTGAGAATGTGATTGTGGGACATATCAAGTGTAATTCATCAACACCCAAAACATCAGTTTCCTTTATTTTTCTACTGACGATTTGTACGGAAAGCTACTTCAGGGATCACAAAAACCCCACTAAATATGAAAACTTAAGACAGCATTCCTCAAAAGTTTAAAGTAAAGTCTGAGAAGCAAAAAAAAAAATAACATTGCTCTTTTCAACATTGTCCGTGCATGTTTTTCACCTTGATAAGGACATTTTTCACGGGAACGTTTTTTGTCGTCCATAAGCCAATACCTCCCTGCTCTCGTTTCCCATAAACTCCATTTAAGTTTCCCAATCTATAACATTCTTTATACCACCATCCGCCACCGTCCAGATACTTCTGACAACAATTACCAGAAGAAGCGTCGTTGTCCCTGTCATATGTTGAAAATTTCATATTGTTATGGTAACTGAACAATTCGCCAATATTCCCCTCATAATTAAATGCATTTACGTTCATGGTGTAGGCAGTTGTTGCGTCGTGAACGGTGAAAACCTTATAATGTGCATACTCTTTTTCCCCCTCATAATTCTCCATGTCAAAATAAATTTGACTGCCACCAATAGTAAGACGATGAATTTTCTCTAAACCAAGCCAATGTGACCCATCGATATCTCCAAAGCCATTTACGTAATCATCCCATGACCGGTAGAAATTTATCTTATCATCCGCACGTTTCTAAAAAAATATATTTTCATATTTTTATAAATCATTTGAATGGATTGTTAAACACCATCCGAGAAATCATCCAAAACTGAATATAGATACTGAATACAAATTCAACCGTTTAAAGCTTCTAGCTAGAAATAAATCGGATAAAATGGACTGTAAATGCTGTTTTTTACATTATAAAGGCGAAATAAATAAATATATTCATACTACATTAGTTGAATTGTAGCGTAAGCTCGGTGCCGCTCCATGTGAATAACCAGTACTTGTGTCATGTACGGAAATACAGTGGTCAAACCGACAACCACCGGTTTCATCATTTATTAATATAAAACATTGAATGTAAGATATCATGGAAATACACTGTACTTGAATTAATGTCCAGCCACCATTTGCCATGTCACAAAACACAAAGAATGGGCATCTCCCGTCTGGCGAGATGGAATAAACACCGTCTTGTCTGGTACCGTTTTTATATATCTCCGAGCAATCTGCGAAAATTCATGCTAAATACTAAATGTAAACAATAAGAATGTTTCATAGAATTTTTAAAGAATCACGCATAAAGAACTAATATTGCGTAGAATATATACGAAACAAAAGTTCCAACTGGATTTTTGAGTGCTGCTGAATAATCAAACAACACTGGTGGTGGTATTGTGCTGGTTCATTTGGGTCATTGTTTCTTTACTTCGGCTACCTGAAATAAATCTTGAAAACTGAAGCTATGAAATGTACGCCGAGGCGACAAACAAGAATCCTCAGACAAAGAGACAAATTAATACGCCAAAGCAACGACACGATTTGCCGAAATAAATAACCAATATGAAAAAGCATATAAAATCATCATGTCACCCCATTGCCTTATCCTTTTTCGTGTCATCTTATCGCCTCGTATCTTCAGCTATCCTCAGACTCTGGCTCATCGACACGTCATCTTCTTGATGCTTTGGTGTATCATCTCGTCTATTCGCTTCACTGTATTATTATTTCTTATCCTCGCATTAAAGAGTCATCGCTTTCGCTAATTGTCTCGTCGCTTCAGGTATTGTCTTATATTGTCCTCGTATCGGCGCTTCGATACAACTTCTTGTTGCTTCTGCATATCATCTTGTCGTTTCAGTGCATTGTCTTACCGTGTTCACGAATTGTCGATTCGGTGCAACATCTTGTTGCTTCAGTGTGTGTATCGTCTCGTCACTTCGGCGTATCACCTCGTTGTGTATTCCATTATTGTTAGCAGTAATGTTACAAATAATGCAAAGAGACAATGTACTGAAGCGACGAGATGATAAAGCAATGACACAAAATGAGATATGGCAAAACGAAAAGATCATCACACGTTGCATAAAAAGCAACAACAAGATGCGCGGACAAGATATTTATTTCGCGTTTTCACATTGTCCCGTCGTTCCTGCGCATTGTCTTGTTCCGTGGCTTAGGCGTTTTAAGTTTATCAGAGGTCGCCGATGCGAAGGCACGATGGCTCTAACAAAACATTGTATATCATATTGTACAGAACAGTTGCTGTAAGAACAGACATCATGCTTGACCAACAAAATATTAGACGCAGTAATAAAGGAAGTATGAAATTAAATCAGTTATGTTATAAACATATTTCTGTATCAGTTTCAAGCAAGCACTCAAATGTTCAGCACATCCTAATTATTCAAAACATACCATCCAAGTGACGATGTCAATAAAAGTAAAACAGATGATTCTATACTGTAATGGAAAAGATAAAAGTCAATCCCGTTTGTAACACAGATGATAAGAGGAAAAGGTCACATCTTTAAAGCAACATTCTACGTTCGAAGAGGAGATAACCCTTGATATGAGGTACTTAAACTATCAACATCGTCATACATAATGTGAAGGATAACAATGAATAATTAATTATCTTAAGTCTAAATAAGATACCATTTGTAGTACCAAAGAAGAAAAGTTAAAAAATATAGCACATTTTAAAATAAATTTCAATTTCCAAATAAAGAAAATTATACAGATTCTATACTTATATTCTAATCACATTATGATAGAGGTGTTGATAGCGGACATATATTTTAAGTTTTAGTAACTTTCGGAGGGGAAAGAAACAGAAAAAAGAGAATGATTTAAGTTTAAGGGGGGATTATTCTAGAAATATTGACCCTTGTCACATTATTATGAGTATCCTTTCATTTCAATACGTAAATACTTGTAGTTTAACACCTACAATACTCTCTGGTTAGTTCACCTAGTTATAATCATTAAATGTATGTTCGATATTCAATCTCTAACATATATGATACAAGTAAATACATCTTTTTTGACAGACCCTTTCAGTAATCTAAATTAATTTTGATCACACTACAGAATGTAAATTGTTATCATAACAACAAAAGTCACATATTTTTCGAAATTCAACTTAATCATGAGTGGAAATCCATGTAAAATAATAACACACTGGCCTTAGCTTTCGCAAAAGCGGTGGGTCCATCGCAACGGCGGTGGAGTATTCGTCGCAGAAGCGGTGGATAAAATATGGCCGTTTGCTGTTTTCGGTAAGTATATGACTGAGTTTTGTTTTATGTTTTAATGTTTAACTGGAAATACTCAGTGAGACTGGAGCCCACATATGTACTCTTTCAACCTATTACACACACACGGTGCAATTCATTGCCGTTTATGCAAACACTTCTGTACAGTTTGATGAGGGGACGCCACTTTTGTCTAATTTTGGTTAAAACACATACAAATGTGTACAAAACGACCCCATAATAGATCGGCATCACATCGAATGAATGATACCATTTTTGTATATTTAAAAAGTTTAACTGGACGTAACGCACTTTTCAATTGAGTACGGTCCTTTTCTTACTTTGACATCTGAGAAACGTGTTTATTTGATGTTTAAAACGATATTAATTATTATATATACGCTCGTACAAAAATATGTCCGAGGTCCGCTTTCATTTTCCTTCCATTGAAAATTTCTTCAGTCATAATTATCATAGAATAATTCACGTTCAACCTTCTGCGACGAATACTCCACCACCATTGCGATGGACCCACCGCTTCTGCGATAGCTATGGCCAGTGTGAATGAGATACATCGTGGTTTTAAAGATAACATAATCGCCTTTACCTCTTGGAAAGCCTTCGATTGTCGTATAAGGCGATACGTTTTGTTGTTGGACAAGCTTCTGCAGTTGCTGTATTTGAAGTTCTAAAGAATTGATTTTCTCTTCCATTTTCTTCGAGCAAGAACTTGAAGGGACAGCGTCTGTATTTGCAGTGCATGTCCAAGTACTTTGGCCGTAACACACGTCAACGGCAACAAGAGCAGACAATGCCAGGAACGAAAACATTTCCTGGAAGTTCTGTAAAAAAATGTTTATTAAAAGTTTAAAATCTAAAGATGTTTAATATACATGTACAATATATTAAAAAACACAATTACTTGATCATTAGAAAAGTAAGAAATGAACGAAGTTATGAAAATTGTTGTTTTTTCTTCTTTTTTTTAACACCAAACCAAAATTCTGGTAAAATGTAAAGAATATCAATATATTTTGTAAATATCAATAAACCAATAATTTATTCCATGAAACTGTAAGACGAGTATACGAAAATACTTACAAAAACTCTTTAATCTTAAAACCGCTCGAAACAAATAGTATATATCTCTTTTTACAAACACAGTACAGGAAATAAATGCTTAAATTTTCATACAAAGGAAGTACTTACTCCTGTTAGCCTATTTTATATCAAATATTAACAATAAATTAGTATCTCGTGCGACATAATAACAATGAAGTTATTTATACAATGTATATGTAAACTGAATTACACTTAAGCTTAAATATAACGAAATATCTTACAGGACATAAAGTACAGGACTTAAAATGCACTGCCCTTAAACGCGATACTCAAACATGAAATCACGAAAGTACGATAATGATAATACGCCAGTTCGATAACAATAATTTGATTAAAAAAAGGTATACATGTGTAGATGCTTAAGTGTAAGTAATGTGTATTCGTAATTGTACTGTCGCTTTATCTTTATCTCAAAGTAGCATTATTGCTATTGTTATGTCGTGTTGTTATCGTACTGTTGCATGGTCTTTATAATATTATTACATTATTGGCATCGTACTGTCGCGTTTTTGCTAATGTACTGTCGTGTTGATTTATAATCGTACTGTCGCGTTGCCGTAATATCATACGGTCGTGTTTCGTTCTTTCGCATAACGTATTATAATATACATGTATACAAAGGTATAATCTAAACTATATAACTTACTCAAACATTGTTCTGAATTTAAATCTGTTACATTTTATTTCAAAGAGAAAATTTAGGACCTTTTCATAAAACTTTTAACCTATTCATTCATCAAGATTTGGTGTTTGTAATTATTTTTGTCCAATATGATTGCAGTATATCAAATGTATCGTGGTAAATCGACAAACAGTTAATCAGTTTGGTAAATAAAAAATAATTTAAAACACTAAGCTGGTTAAAATTTATTAGTATATATTTATAAAACTGGGCCGCGCCTAACCAAATACGTACTAATAAACTTTAACCTATACCATATAGCTTAAATTTGATACAAATAAATCAAATCACCAATGTCAAAAATGAAATTGACAAATACAAATAACATTGCAACAGTACACAAACCAGTCTTTACATTTGCACTGCGCGGCTTCCAATTTAATCTTATAAATTGAAATGCAAAATTAAAGAACTAACAATACATCCAGATAACTTTTGTAAATATGATACACTAAACATTTAGGTGAATTTTCTATTGTACTGAACCATTTCTTTACCAACTGACACCCTGTCTCATCTCACAAGTTTTCTTTAACTTGTCAATATTAATATAGTATTTTGATTAGTAAAACAATCTGACATGGTCAAAATATCTGAAACCTGATTAACAAAACAAATGTATAGATAAACAATAATTACTACTATTGGTATGCAATAACAAGGCAGTATTATAGATACTAATAGTGTTTTATTCTATCATCATTTGAAACGGTAAAATAACATCCAATAATTTGTTAAATATTAACCAAAAACCCCTCTCTACCGCCATATTAATTACGAAAAATGATCATTTTCCTCACCAGTAAACCTAAATATCCAAAGAAAATAAAACACTAGGTCCTCAAGCACGCGATGTAATTAAATAATAGTTATATTTATTTCACAACTGAAATATAACCAACAATTTACATATATACTACACAACCTTGTACATTTCTTTTTGCAATACAGTGTTCGAATATACACCTTCTATGTAATACAAAATTAAGTTATTTGTCCAAACACGTAACCGAAATAAATACACAGTGTGTGTGTGTGTGTGTGTGTGTGCGTGTGTGCGTGTGTGCGTGCGTGCGTGCGTGCGTGCGTGCGTAAATATATGCTTTTGATGTTTTGTTTGATTATCTTTATTTGTAAATTTGACAATATGTTTTTGTCTCTTCAGCTTTTTTATATAAGATCATCTACTGTTTTGAGCGTAAGCTTCACACTGAATTGAAATGTGTATGAAACTGTGTACTTTTAATGTAAAAGGTTTGGGAAATTATATGAAAAGAAAGCAAGTTTTTAATTGGCTAAATTTACAAAAGTGTGATATATGTCTTTTACAAGAAACGCATTTAAACACAAAACAATATTTTAAATTGACAGCAGATTGGGATTGACGGGCTTTTTTCAGTGGAAATACTTATAATAGTGCCGGCGTATGCATCTTAATTAACAGCAAATTTGATTGCAAAAACATAACATATACAGAAATAGTTTGTGGTTGATTAATAGCAATTGAGTTTGAACAGACAATGAACACATATATAATAATAAATATCTATGGACCAAATAATGATGATATCTAAATTTTTGAACAGCTAGATAAATTATGTTCATGTCCTCCAAAGATGTAAGCGACACGACTAGGAGAGAGCTGCGACGTGGCCTCGGAAAACATCCCTCCAACAGAGGCTTTATGGTGATGTTGAGGACCTGAGACGGACCACATCCTTCAGCGTAGATACTGGCGTAGTCGTGTAATTGCGAACGCCAGTAAGTAAGTACAGCCCGGGCGAGGTTGATTTGAATAAATGCAATTAAAAACACATGCATATTTCAAAACGATTTGTTTTTTTCCCAATTACTCTATGCCATTCTAAACACAAGTAAATAACAAGTATATGAGTTGCGAAATGACATGATCACTGAAATATTACTTTTCAGCTTATCAATTATAAATGTTATGAAATTACAAAACACTAATTGCACAAATGAAGTATAGGTTCTATGATATATAACTTTTATGTGGCAATTTTACATTTGTATATTATTTTTTGTGAAAACAGTCTTGAAAATTTTATGAGGGCACAAACAATTTAAAAAGACTTTTTTCCTTCATTCGATCGGTATTTGAATTCCTCGGCTTTAATTTGCCACATTGAATTTGACAGTGAAGACAAAAACTGCTCACGTCAGAAAAAAAAGAAAGAAGGATATAAATAAAAAAAGAACAATGTATATCATTTGAATTATTGTCCAACAATATTGACCTGGCCCTTCATTAACTTTCGTAAAGTTCATTTGATAAACACTGAACGGTATCTATCGACTATATCGATATATTTGCTGACCACTCGTCAGTGAGGTGTGGTATTTTGGTATAGATGTCGGGCTATCGATCTGTATAAATCTGGTTCGATTCCATACCAACACCATGTTATGAATTTAATTTTCAATTTTCTTGTCAGAATTATTTTGATATCGTTTAACTATGCCTTGTTTAGGATACCTTTTAAGGAGTGGTTTTTTATTTGTTTGGGTCGTCAGACCAAACAAATAATGGTAGCGAAATTTCAGACCCTGATGTGCTTATTTGCAAAAACCGAAAGTATTCCAAACTCCTCGAAGCGGTTACTTCCCTTTATATGTACACTAACGCCGAAAAATTTAAAGGGAGATCACTGCGTAAAGATTGTCAAATGAGAGGCGCATTAATTTTCAAGTTTTCTCGGGGAAGAAAAAAACGTTTCAGATTGGTCGAAGATTTTTAATATTGTGTTATTCTTTATTGATATACATGCTCCATGATAATTTACATCAGTGTTAAACGACAGGTTTACCGTGAACAAAATATATCGAAATCAATAAGGGTTACAAACCCTAATTTAGAATAATGTGGTTTTCTTCAGGCTGTTATCTTATAACTTCCCCGTGGTCGAGGGGTTTACACGCTCGCTTAGGAAGCGAGAGGTCTGGAGTTCAAATCCCAGTTAAGGCAACTTTTTTTTTTTTTTAAATTGTTTAAGCCAAATAAACATTGAATTGAATATCAGTGTTGCAATTAGTCTTATAGCCAATTTACTACAGTTATAACACTGGAAACAGCATTGGTGGCACTATACAAAAACAAATTGGTTTATAATCTCACAACCTTCACCTTTCTGACATTCTGAGACCCAAACAAATTCAGCGCCTTCTGTGCTTTGATTATAGATAATTATATATATATTTTATTTTATTACAGTATCTTTCAACGGTTCTCTTTGTGAACTTATGCAATCGTAAATGTTTTAGCGCATCATGCTATAAAGGCAGTTATTCAAAATACTACACAGATAGTAGACACAACAAAAAGGTTTGCAAGAGATTTAAAAGAATAAATGGCAATTTTAAAATGAAATAAAAAAGAAATAATAAATTGCTGAATAAGTATTCGAACCTACCAGTCTTGAAGTGAAACCCATAAACCGAATGCGCTAAGAGGGATTTTTTGTTTTTGACAATTTAAAAATTGTGTGTTTATATTCATATCGATTTACAAGTAGATCGTAACATTTACGGAATATAGCGACTTCAGCGTCAAATGACATGTTGAGTTTGCGTAGAATAAAACTGACTTTATACGATTTTACCGGAGTCACCATTCAAGATAAGCTGCGCTGGTTTTCGTTTCTATTGAGCGTTCGTGGCCGAGTGGTTAGGGTCGTTGATTTCAAACCACTTGCCCTCACTTGTGTGGGGTTCGAATCACGACAGGGACTTTGGATTATTTCATGTGAGAAACCAGCTGGCGTACAAACTTGAGGTGAAAGGGCACCTGAGGTCTTTCTCCACCAGTAAAGTTGGAATGTTGCCATATGACCTATACTGTGTCGCTGCAACATAAAACCCATTCAAAAGAAAATTCAAAAGTGTTCATTTCTGAGCGTGCACGTATATATATAAAATATGCATACATGATATAAAAGCATATTAATTAACGGAATGATTATTTTCACTTGAACTAAACATAATTATGTCATTTATATTTAACACTGATTTATGTAAACCATTCATTCTTGCCCACGTAAACACGGTCATTAATCATTTTCTATTTACTTAGTTTTCAGTTTCTGTTTTTTTTTCTCTCTCTCTCTCTTTTTTCATTCAAATAATTCATTATTTGCTTGCGCACATGTTGAAAAATTACTTTATGTTTATTTAGACTATATCATGAACATACAAATCATACAGAAGGCAAATCCAAATTAAGATTAAGTCCCCCTTCCCTTTCCCCACTACTATCACACAAAAAAAAGTGTCGTTCGAACTTATAGTCGTATCTTCATACAGTGTTTTCTGGCGAAATACGTACTTGAAATGCGCTAAAAGCTGATACTGTACTGCTGGACTTTTTGGACATTTTGTATAATTATGACATATTTATAGCAACAGAAACATGGTTATCACAAAAAACACGTTTAAATTTAGAAATTAAGGGCTTTAAATGCGATCATTTATATGGAAATAAGTCACATAATGTTAGAAAAGGACGATATAGTGGCGGAATTTCAGTATATTATAAACAGTATTTAAATAATAAGATTAGGATCGAAGAGAAACTATCATGTGGTATTGTATGGATAAAATTACTTAAATCGCATTTTAATACAGTAGACGATATTTATATTTGTAGTGTATATATTCCGCCAAATAGTTCAAAAGTGATTAATAGGCAGGAAATTGATATTTTTGAAACCATAGAGATAGGCATTGAAAAATATCGAAATAATTAGCAAAATCTTCCTAAATGGCGATTTTAGTAGCCGAACATCAAACCAAATTGATTATTTATGTTTTGATAGGTATATTGACAGCGATCAGCTGTCAAATTTGACCCACGTACAACCGCGTGTAAGTAAAGATCACGTGACAGATGCTAACGGTACGAGATTATTAAGTTTATGTAAATCTTCAAATATGTTAATCGCTAATGGTAGGTTAAAGAAAGATGCGAATATAGAAAAAATTATACTTTCTACAACAGAAACGGTTATAGCGTCGTTGATTACTTAATCTCAAATATCAATGATTTTGATATCATCTCAGATTTCGAAATCCTTCCACCGAACGAGTTTTCCGATCATACACCCGTTAAAATAGTATTGGACATTTCAACTAAAACCTGTTTAAAACCCGACAGTGCG
Source organism: Ruditapes philippinarum (assembly GCF_026571515.1). Taxonomy (NCBI): domain Eukaryota; kingdom Metazoa; phylum Mollusca; class Bivalvia; order Venerida; family Veneridae; genus Ruditapes; species Ruditapes philippinarum. The sequence continues at coordinate 71,647 of NW_026862018.1, read as the reverse complement.
CACGAGAATAAACGTGTTATTTGGGACGAGACTAAAAGTCAAGTATTTACGGAGCGTCTAGCCGGGCAACAAAGTGTGATTCAGTTATTATGCGAAAACATAGAGACTAACGGTATTGACAATTCAGTAAGTCAATTCACTACTTTAATACAAGACACGGCATTTTCAGTATTTAGCAAACAATATCAACACACATCGAATAACAAAAAAACGCAGTATCTAAATCACGATAGAAAAAAATGGTTTAATGCAGCGTGTTACGAAGCAAGGAAAAAATTCACAAAAGCAAGAAATCAGTTTGTAAAAAATAAAAATGATATGCGATTGCGAAATATTTATTTTGATTTAAAAAATGAATACAATAAAGTTAAATTCCGGGAAAAGAAAAAATTTAAGATAAACGAGGGTAGGAATATAGCAAATATCGCAAAATCTAAGCCAAAACAATTTTGGAAACATGTAAAAAAGCAATACAAGCCTCAAAATACTCGGACAGAAAATTTAAACATAAATGATCTCGGCCAGCATTTTCAGTCTTTATTTGGGGGTGAAAATATAAGTTTAAACAATTTAAACATACCCGAACAATATGATGCAGAGTTAGACTCAGAAATTTCTTTACTAGAATTAAAGGAAGCCGTATTTTCCCAAAATGATGGAAAGAGCCCCGGGCTCGATAATTTGCCCTCGGAAATATTTAAAAATTCATTTAATATCATTAGCTCTTTTCTACTTAAATTATATAACAGAATGTTTATGAATGCTGAATACCCGAAAACTTGGGGCGAAGGTATTATTACCCCAGTTTTCAAAAGTGGAAATGCGGATGATCCAAAAAATTATAGTGGTATTACCCTTATTAATATCTTGGGGAAAATTTATTCTCAAATCTTGTTAAATCGACTCACAAAATGGTCGAGAAAATACGAAAAGATTAACACTTACCAGTTTGGCTTTCAAAAGGGCAAGTCAACAGTAGACTGTATTTTTATTCTACATTCGTTAATTGCAAAAGTACTAAGTGAGCGTCAAAAGCTCTTTTGTTTATTTATAGATTTTGAGAAATGTTATGATAAAATAGATAGGGTATTACTTTTAAACAAACTCTTACAACAAAACATTAGCTCCAGATTTGTTAGAACTATCAGATCTATGTATGAAACAGTAAAATTTTGTGTGCGTCACAAGACAACGTCCCACTTTTTCGAATCGGGGGTAGGATTGAAGCAGGGGGACCCGAGTTCCACTTTGCTATTTTTATTTTTCGTGAATGATCTAAAAGAAAACATAAACTCAAATTTAGACGGAGTAATTAGTGTTAATGAAATTCAGTTTTTCCTTATCATGTTTGCCGACGATACAGCACTTTTTGCCACAAACCCGATATCTTTGCAACTTATGCTAAATGACTTAGAAACATATTGTAATAGATGGGCGTTGAAAATAAATGCAAATAAAACGAAAGCGATGATTTTCAAAACAGGGAATAGGGGCTCAACGTACGATTTTTATTTAAATAGTATTAAGCTGGAACTTGTAACATCATTTAAATATCTAGGGGTATATTTTTTTAAGAACAATATCTGGAACCGAACTCAGAAAAGACTCGTCTTTTTCACTGCACAATCTTTTTATTGTATGCAATCAATTAGAACTGCCAGTGTCCCAAAAATGTAATCTTTTTGATAGTCTTGTAAGTTCTATCTTAAATTATAGCGCGGAGGTTTGGGGATATCATGAAGGTAAAGATATTGAAATGATTCATACCAAGTTTTGTAGAAAAGTCTTAGGGGTAAAAATATCAACTAACAGGGAATGTTTATATGGGGAGCTAGGACGATACCCGATGTTTGTGCATAGAAAATTTATAATGATAAAATTCTGGATAAAATTTTAAACCTACCAACAAATAGTGCTGTTTTTAGTGTATATAATATGTTACGGTCAGATGCAGATAATCGAAAAAATTATAATGGTTCTAACTGGGCATGTTATGTTAAACAAATACTTGATGAAATAGGAATGACAAATGTATGGTTAAGTCAAGCAAATATAAGTGTAAATTTTCAGTCCATTAAACAGCGTATCCTTGATATATACAAACAAGAATGGTATACAAGTATAAATAATTCAAGTCGACTTACATCATACGCGCTATTTAAGCACGACTTTGTTTTTGAAAATTATTTAAACTTTATAACCGATAAACGTTTCAGAATCGCATTATGTAGGTTTAGAACTTCATCTCATAGTCTACATATCGAAATTGGAAGGTATAAACAACATAGATAGAATAAATAGATTATGTAATAATTGTACCATGCATAAATTAGAAGATGAATACCATTTTTTATTAGTTTGCCCTAAATACAGACATCTAAGACATAAATACTTTAAAAGATTTTATTGCCATTGGCCAAGTATTTTTAAATTTGAAAAGATTATGTCAGAGCACCAAAAAAGTACAGTTGACAGAGTTGCCAAATATATATACTTTGCGAACAATTTAAGAAATTAAAAGATGGATGATATCGAGTATACTTCTCTGACTATTCTGTATGTTTTGTTTTTTGTTTAGCTTCATTTCAAGTTCACATCAGTATATGATTGTAAATATTGGCTATATGCAGCTTTCAGGTGTTTAATGCTTAATAAATGTTGTTGTTGTTGTTGTATTAAAGAAAATATGCGACGCGCCAAGGGATCTGACATATAGGTCCCTCTGATTTATTATGATATCAAATTAAGTTATTTCAGTTAAAATAGTTTTCAACTTTAACAAAACTTAAGCAACATCCATTTAAAACAAACAAACAAACCAAATAAAAATAAAAAACACACAGAAAATTGTCTTTAGAGTTCACATCATGGCGTGAATGTTTTCAATGTTAAATAGTTCCAATTTTCATTGACAATAATCCACGAGCCGTTCTTTTTAACCTTGTCATATAAAGGAACGCCACTAAAGTATTGTTTTTTTATATCATTTTTACCGTAACTGTAGTTGACACATTTTATTTGCCAAATGTATGAATTATAGTTACGCGTTCGTTTTAGTTATAAAATACCGTTTTAGATAGTAAAATTTGCGCTCCATAGAATTTTTTTTAAATACTCAAAGTTGGTGTTTCAGCGTGTGGTGTTTTAGTTATTCCAAAACTTCTCCATACGCTCAATTTCATGAAGTTAGAACAAGTAAAAATGAGTTTCTTTCAATGCGTTTAAACATATTTATATGACATACTCTTTCAACCTTGCGAGATTAAAGGTTACCACATCCGGTATTAAGGTAGTCTTATTGTAATACTTTCCCTAACGTCAAGTCAAAACAATTCCAATAGCGTAGCAGATTGGTTACTTCCCGATCCGCAATGTTACTTTTTCAACATCTTGGGTATTAGATTATTTATAATCACTCATCCTTTATCGATATGTACTAAATTCTGGTCCGGTTATAATGGGTTAAAAGTTATTGAAAACCGAAGATTGTGAAAAAATAACCCTTTGAAAATGACCGATTTATTACGATATTGGCCGATTTATTCTTGGCGGGAAAGAAGTGCAGAATGACTACTTTAAGTCACCTGACATGGCCTTAAACATCGTGCATATCTAGTAACGCAGGAATGTGCAATTAACATAAAAGTAACGCCAAATCTGTGCAACGCTATTGCCAAAACGAATAACACAGTAAATAAACGAACCAAAATATTTTATTCTAAATCTTTAAAGAAATGAATTAGCGCATACGGACGCTTCGACATTATACTTAAACCAGCATTGCATTTTTTTCAGGACTTTGTTTACTTTCTTTGATCATCGTGTGAAAGACAACCTCATTACCGTTTTGTAGGTGACTTTTGTGTTTCGTCAAATGAATATATACATTTAACACATTTAAAGTTTTAACTTGATTTTTTCATATTCTGTGTACCTTAGACATTTGTCAAACTACAAGCTGGTAAAATAAGATTTAGCTACTTTTAATGAGATAACCGCCGTTGATTCTGTGTTTCATTCACGAATTCGGCGTTACCTCGTTAAAATGGTTTCAATTATGTTTTATCTGCTAAATTAAGTGTAATATGACACAGTATATTGGGAAATGTCTCAGGTACACCGAATATAGAGAGGATATTTTTTCTGTGTGTGTATAAGATGAAATTTTATTTCATCGAACAGTATTCTCACGAGATGAAATAAAATTACATCTTTCACAACAAACAAACAAATTTTCTTTTTATTTTATGCTTAAAAACAATTTTAAATGAACTTTCCTTAATATTAACTTTAATATTTAAATCTGTTTTTCCCACTGGTAGCCTCATTTAGTCGAATTTCTCATAAAATACTAGAAGTCTTGGGCTGAAAAAATAAGTTCGACAATCAACGTTAAATGGCGATGATATTATTCATTTTATTCAAATAATATGAACGATCGCTTGTTTTAATAAAAAAAACAACAATTCTAGTAGGAGTAAAAGTCAAACCATCCATCCTTATTTCTATTACTTACTGCGTATTTATAAAAGACCTGTCTCTGTGAAATGTAAGCCGCCGCCATTTTTAAAAAATTATGTTTTTCACGGGAGGAAAATAATTGTGTTTGATTCAGAGGGATATCATTTGGATTTGTTAGTCATACATCTTTTTAAAAGAAAGAAAACTATTTGAGGATAAGTGTTGACAAATGTAAACATTCAAAACGAGGCCTAGGAAATTTGAAAACATGGAATTTTGTGTCAATAGACCAAGGCAAACTCAATATATTGAGTGGAAACTGAATTTCTTTTTTTCTCTATTTTTTTCTATTCTTGATCTTCCTCATTCATTATTTTTACAGGCTAGGGGCGGCACGTGCCTGCCATAAAGCCATTTCTATCATTTCTGTAGGAAAAAAAAACATTCAAAATAATTGAAATTAGTTGATATTGTTGTTATTAATAATTCATTTTTCAATATGGTACCAACTCAAGGCAATTAAATTTATCAAAAGAATATTCAGAAAACATCTTTTACGTCACATGTTCTACGACATCAATTTAAAACGCTGAAAATATTTATACACATATTCATTTCATTTAAAATAAAACAATTTTGATGACTTAGAATGTCAATATAAATAATTCAAATCTAAATTGTCTTTTCGTACGAGAAGATTAATTAGCTATCAAAGCATATCATGGAACGCATTATTCATGCCAATCACGTCGGAAGGCTAATGACGTCCAATTGAAACGTTATAAAAATTAAAAATTTATAGTATACTTTACAATGAATATACATTTATTTTAATTGAAATGTTTTATGTAAAGATTGAAACCATTTTGAGGGTAGGAAGCTGAACGATATACTTTATCATCACCAAGAAAAGAAGTTTGTTATGTTTTGTTTTGTTAGAGTTCAAAGCCGACTGGCACTGTCAGATAGAGATTCATTCCTGGAATCTTAGGTACTCCTTTGTGCATTGTTTCAAGCACTTGTGGACTAGCTGAGTTAAGCCATCAACATTCAATAAGCTTGCTAAATAGCTCCCTCGCATGAAAACAAAAGCAAAACACCCTGGGGGATTCGAACCTACAATGATACAGGACACGTGATTTGAAGTCGGCCATAGAAAATCTTCATCTAAAAAATATTGTGACAAAATTTGTGTGAAAACAAAATCAGAAACTACTTTTAATATTTTCACTAAATTGAAAGCGCCGCACAGTGTACAACACGGAAGTTTCACGTTTGCTCTAAAGTATCAACTCATAAGTTCATAACGTAACATTGCAATTGTAGCTGTGCAGGCATGCTTTATCAAATAAATGTAGTCGAATCTTTTACATCTTTCGACAGATATTCTATTTCACGTATTCTTTCTTATGCAACGTACCCTCTGTTATACATGTATACTAAAAGTGATATACGTAACAATAAAAGTCTTAAAAAGTGTCGCTTACTCAACAATGTACGAACATGATGTGAAAAGTACTTTACCTACGGAAATTAACGAAAGAAATTAACGGAAACATATGGACCGTTGATGGGTAAAATACAAAAGATGATTAGATACATATAAAGCTTTAAAAATCTTTTTTTCCTTCTAATTCTTTTGAGAGGCCAAACATATGTGGAATAATGTTTTAATTAAGGGTTTAGAGCATGAAACATGCTTCAAAGCTAACAAAATTAATTCTGATAATTATGCACTAATGTGTTATTAATGTAGCGAAATATAAAATAAGTAACATTTTGACTTCCATACAAAGTTATAATAATTTTACCAATTGGCAACGAGCAAAAGAAGTAAAAGATCGTATTAAGAAGTTAATCTTCCAGCAAATAAGTAACTTTTGAACTGAATCAAGATACTTAAAATTTAGAAAAAGCTTTTGTGAAACAGGAATGAAAGCCTTTGGGGGCATAATGGACCTTAAAACTCTTCTAAATTTAATGTTTGTTTTTATATGAAAACCGACACCTGAATGGAAGGCTTTGAACCATAAAGTAAGTTTCATTTTACCGCATGTCAGAACATATAATGTTGAAGAAGATTTAACCAACAGAAAATTGTTTATCCGTAGCAAAAGGAATTCAGTGGTTTGTCATCAACATGTGATATAAATGACATATTATACTGCTTAACATGTATGAAATATCAAATAGAATTATGAAAGACCGATGGGGACATTTCAAATACACGAATTCAGGAAGTTAACGATCGTTTAAATGACTCCGATCTCTAGCTTTAAGTATCGACAGATATATTTCCGAACATGACCAGCAACCTTAATTGTTTACCCCTTTGACTCTATAGATCAACACGACTTTCTGAACATTATCGGCAACCTAAGTTTGACGCCTTAGGTATATAGATCGAACTTGCCCAGCAACATAAATTGTTTGTTTGTCCCCTTTGACTCCGACGTTTAAGTATATAGATCAACGCATGAGGTAAAGCATCTTAAATATATAGATGTGATATTTAACACTTTTTATGTTAGGTTTGGTTTTGCAGCGCACAAATTACATTTAGATCATTTGGCGCCGAAACAGAAAATATGATTTTGACTTATCTCGGGTGTTACAGACTTAAAGTATATCCAGAGGTCCAAACCTTCTCACCTGCTGGAGCTAATTAAGATATTAAATCTTAGGGAATTTATGAAGTTGAAATGTCCGAACCGGTCTTTCATAGGTTTACAAGTTATCTGTAACATTTTGGTTCCCATTCCGAATTCATTGCCGATTACCATCAACCCAATACGTTATTTTGCAAAAGTACTTTTCCCGAAATGGGACGTTTTAGCGCGTTCATGATCGTTTGATGAATTTATCATAAAGGGCGATTAATTTTGACCGATTTAGGTATACTGTACAATTTACAGTCAAAATAATTACCTTTTTATGCAAATTATTCAGGAAATACAAAATAGATAGCAATAGACACAGAATCAATATTAACTTCCGGTAGGTTGCCGTTTCCAAAATGGAATAACATTTTTTATTTTATGCTTTTCAGTGGATTACTGATTATCCGTGAAAATTATATAATTATATTTGATAATTTCACAGTGAAAATTATCAAAATATAATTTCACACTTTTCAATGACGAAACTACTTTTATAAGATTTTCCCCATGTGGTACCTCAATTTTATTTTTGCTGACAATTCTGACAATATCAGGCTGTTTAAAGAAAAAGCAAAGCTGAAATTGATAAATAACTTAAATGTCAAAAGTAATAAAAAGAAGAAAACTTACTTCTATTCATTCAAATTCCAATCACCAAATTTCGTCTCTAAATTTTTTGTTTCATTTTTACAGTCTGAAAAATACATTCCTTCCACATGCAAAACTGCTCTTGTTGACATTTGGGCATATTAAAGTATCCTACAAGCAATTACTGCCGTATGCTTTATAAAACATTGAAAAGCAATGACAGCCATCCTCGTAGAATAAGTAAAACAACCCAGCGTTTCCTCAGCCAGCTTCCAAGTTTCCATTTCCATAGCTGCTTTATTGAATGTTTTCACATCTGTCAATACTTATTTTTTGTCTGTTACAATCCTCAAATAAGTTTTCTTTCTTTTAAAAAGGTGTATGACTAACAAATCCAAATGATATCTCTCTGAATCAAAACACAATTATTTTCCACCGTGAAATACACAACTTTAAAAAATGGCTGCCGCTTACATTTAACAAATCCAGGTCTAATATAAATTCGCAGTAAGTTACAGAAATATGGATGGATGGTTGGACTTTTTTTCCTACAAGAATTTTTGTTTGTTTTTATTATTAGAACAAGGAACAAGCGATCATTCATATTTTTTTAATAAAATGAAAAATATCACCGCCATATAACGTTGATTGTCGGACTGTTTTTTAGGCTCAAGACATCTGGTTTTTGAGAAATTCCGACTTAATGGGGCTCTCAATGGGGAAAACCGATTTTGATATTTACGTTAATATTATGGAAATTTGTTTTAACTTGATTTTAAGCATAAAATAAAAAGAAAATTTGTTTGTTTGTGTTGTGTAAGATGTAATTTTATTTCATCTCGTGAACTACGCCACTCGTGAGAATATTGTTTTTAAAGCCCACTCGATGAAATAAAATTTCATCTTACACACAAACAAACAAATATCCTCTATGTAATTATCCCGAAATTATATTTAAAGTGAATTCATGTTAAATTTAGATTGTTGTCGTAGCCGCCGCCATCGTTGGTGTTGCTTTTGTTGTCGTCGTCACTGTTGTTGTTGTTGTGTATGAACCATAGTTAGCTCTAGAATCAAATTTACCTTATAAGGTATGCATTCTGTTGAGCAATCTTAAGATATTTTGCCCGATTTATTTTTTAAAACAAATTCTTAATTGACATCTCGTTAACGTACCTAATGGCTACTATGTTGGGGTTATTTATTGTGTGGGGAGGTCATAATATTTTAAAATGATACTCAAAGGGGAGTCAATATTGTTTTAAATGTAATGACTGATTGTCATAAGTGGGTGTCAAACTACATCGATACACCGGTTTTTAGATTTTATGCACGGCCGTATATCAATGCTTCAAGATAAATTAGTTTGCGAAAGTTCTGGATATGTAAACAAAAGCAAATACTTTGTTGTTATGCAATTATTGAATTATAAACAGATGAAACAAGTGACTTTTTTCTAATTGGACGATTCACCAAAGATCAATAACAAGGACATGCTTTATACATTTGCTGTTAACCAGCTTTACCCGTATATATAGCACATATGTACCATACCATAAAGACGGGACATTTCTGTGTTTTAGATACGGTCGTTGTTTGATTTCATTTTATATAGCTGTTGCAAATAACAAAAAATATTTTACTTTTGATACAATGGTTTTGACTGCTGGAATTATAATAATTAACGCTGTCCTATTCGGAACAGTTTACTCAAACAAATGCAGTTCATTTGAAATAAGCAAGGACAATCTTAATAAAGCCTTGATTGGTCATTCTGTGTTAGAAGTTAATGATAAAAACCATCACGATTGTGCGCGAACCTGTATGTCAATGTCCGTCTGTAAATCGTTCGACTTTGACAGAAACGAGCACGTGTGTAAATTAAACGATGTTGACCAGGCGTCCGTTGATCCATTGGAGTTTGAAACAAAAAGAGGCTCTATTTTCTCTGATATCAGCGAATGGCCAAGCGCAAGTATCTCAATTTCTTCACTGGAATAATACATGTATGTGTAACTTTTGGAAACGGAAATGAAAAAAAATAACTACAGGGAAATAGTAATTCTTACATTTGAATTCTATTTGAAGAATTATCGTTATCGTAACATATGAATATTATTTACAGGTTTTCATGTCTAACATTTTATTGTGCAAAGAATATTATTTAGAAAGTTTCTCTTTCACTCATTGCCTCTAATATAAAATCAAAGCGCTTACAAAAGTGTGTCTCTTTTAGAAAATATGCATTTTAATAGTTCTTGAAATTTAACAAAGCAATTAATGAATGTAACTTATATTTTTATATTGTTTTTTTCTGTTTACAGGCAATGGTTGGAAGTTGTAGCTCAAGGCCGTGTAAAGCGAACCAAAGATGTTACCAAAATGGTGCTTCACATGTGTGCAAAGACATAAGTATGTAAAAACTTCTATTTTAACATTATTTTTACACTTTTATTTGTTTTTGAATAAAATGTTGGATAATTTTTCAAGATTTTTTTTTAATCCGCCCTTCTGATACGTTTGCGTATTAAAGGAACTACACTGATGTCCAAAAGTCTAAAAAAAACCATAAAATTTGAATTTCTTATGTAGATCAACTGGAACACTTAAAACAGAAAGACATACAAATAATAGTTAACAATTATAATCAGAAATAAGGTAAAACTCGTATTTTTGTGCTATTCTTAGCCTGACTTGAGTGAAAAGCATTGCAACGCTTTTCAGTCTTGTTTTGGGTCGTTTTCACAATTGCAATAATCATTATAGAAAATAGAAGTAAGCGATTATTCTGAAATTTTGCACACAAGTTATAAATCTAGACCTAGATCAAACAGAAATTAATCTCGAAAAATTATTTCCAGTCAGGTTATGTCATTAAACTTCAGTGAAGTCTCTTAAATTAAACAAATAAGATAAAAAAACGAAGCAATAACAAAATAATAGAAAAAATCAAAAACATTATTCATTTAGCGTAGTATACTTTATCACAATTTGCACGTGAATCGATGATCATTCAGAAATGGGTCTTTTTTATTTGTAAAGTATTTACTATTGTTTAGACAATACCTTATTATTATTATTATTTTTTTTTTTTCCAGTGTGTGCTTTTGATCAGAAAATTGAAAATGGTAAAGTACAGATTAGTGCGCCTGTCGCAAACAAGTTCCTCGACGTAGCTCTAGTAAAATGTGACATTGGTTATGTTCCTAGTCAACAAGAGGTGAAATGTGAGGCTTCAGGAAAATGGCAGCTTGCAACATGTAAATGTAACGTATTTAAATATTGCTGTTCTTTTCTTGTCTTAATACTTCATCTAAATTAGCCATGACTAGAATAAAAGTTGCCATACTGGCGAGATGGCTTCAAAACATTTACTTTGGCTGAAAATAAATGCGCTTTTTATTATCTTAATGTTATTGTATATAAACAGAAAAATAGAGGATATAGTGGATAATGTCTTTGAGACAATTATAATAGTCTTTGAAGACATTACATTAATTTACATGTATGTATACTTTTAGAGCAAAGTTGCATCATGCATTGCACATTTACTAAATACATTTAGTTAATATTCTGGAAAGGAAAATGTCATGAAAAATAAGGAACTTTATGCTTAAAAGCCTTTGACTAATTGCGCATAAAATTCTAAGATCAGACCTTTTATACATATCGTATTACGTCATCAAAGATCTTAGACATGGTAAGATTTACCAACTATGTGCAAACAGTATGACACACGTATATAAAAGATAAACGTCACTTTTTTCGTTTTTATTTACACAATTTATGATATTATTTGGTGAATCATTCATTCCTGACACAAATACTTTTTTTGTTCTTTGCGTAGTACCAAGTGATTGTAAAAAAGTCCTTGATGAGTTTCCTGAGGCGAAAAGTGGACAATATGAGATAGAACTTTGGACATCTGGTAAGATTCTGACTGTGAATTGTGACATGAAAACAGATGGCGGCGGTTGGACGGTATGTTGATTCTTATATGTTTGATAAGCAAATTGTTCTTTCCTGGTTCACATACTCACGTAATAAATTGTTGAAATATATTTACTATAGATTCTAAAAACATTTCCATTTTAACATTTATTTAAATCATGATGTGCTGTTCTGTTGTGCAGTATGAACAACCAGTCAAATGATACGAAATAGATGCCAATATCAAATTTCATTTTACTCCAATATTCAGGCATACTTTCTCTGTAAAATTACACAGACTTTAATTCCCGTATAAATACACTATGGAAAGAGTATATATCTGCCGATATTTCCAATAACGTATGATACATTCTTTTCATCCGCATTCAAATATAGTCCGGTGTTGGGTAAATTATATTTTATCATCTCATTGCGAAATTATCAAAATATAATTTCAACATCTACTGTAAAGCTTGAAGTAATTTTTACAACCACGTATTTGACGTTGGAGTCAATGAGTCAATTGTTATAGGGCAGGTTAATGATTAGAAGTAGAAAAGGTTCATTCCAAATTGCAAATTTAAGAATAAGCATTTTAGTCCGTTCTATCAATTGACCTGCAGGCCTTAGCTATATAAGACTTACGTTAAACAAATTGAGTTTAATATTTAAAGCAATAGTTATGTACATAATTCGTAAGAGCTCAACTTGTTTGCGTTTCTTCTAGATATTTCATAGGCGAATGGACGGGTCAGTGGACTTTTATCGCAACTTTACAGAATATGAGAAAGGCTTTGGGAACGTTGATGGAGAGTTGTGGCTAGGTATAAAAAAATATTTTATTCCTTGCAGCATTGGCATTTTAAAACAAAACGTTATTGGGTAGTACATAAGGTACAACAACACCGCAATTAAATAAAACACCCTTTGTTGCAAACGTAACATGAAGATAGATTTCTTTAACATGGAACAAATAGTTTGCTTACAGTAAACAAATTGTTTTATAAGTGGATACACTAAGAATATTTCTTATTAACCGGAATGCATTGCTTAATATATAAATTGTTGAAGTGTATTGATAAACATATTAAGTTGTTTAAGTGTATTGATAAACATATTAAGTTGTTTAAGTGTATTGATAAACATATTAAGTTGTTGAAGTGTATTTATACACATATTAAGTTGTTGAAGTGTAATGATAAGCTATATCTGTTGAAGTTTAATGCATTAGTCAACCCAGTGGGTTTAAATGTCTATAAATAGAACGCAATGTTATTATGATTGTAACGGTTTGTTATTTTGGGGTATGAAGGGTGAAGACTGAATTCTACTTAAGATCTTGGAAAAATTTTAAATATTTATATTTACATTTGGTATATTTCCGCAGGTTTACAGTATATAAAAGAACTAGCTGAACAAGGTTCTACAGAGATTCGTCTTGACATGGCAAGAAATGATAGTACAACAGGACATGAAACTTGTCAAGACTTTAAATTAACAGAAGGAAATAATTATAAACTAAACATTGGGTCATGCACAGGTTTGACAGGTGAAATATTTATGCTGATATTACAGCTTTTGTCTTCCTTTTTAACATATTTTGTTAATTTAATTTTTATTGAATAAGCTAAATAAAAGCACAACAGCCCTAAAACCAATTAAAAGCAAGCGTTGACAGCAGTTACAGTATGAGCAAAAACAAATTCAATTTTTTCATAGACAAATTTAGACTCGTAAACAGAATCTCTCACGGCTATTTGAGTCGTCATGTTATGTATATTATACAGTTATAAAGACACATTGTTTTTTATTTTTGTTTCTCAAAAGCTTTTTTTTTTCAAAACACGAGTCATTGACTGACAACATGAACCATCTGTTTCATCTGAATATTTTGTGTCTACGTCTATGACAAATAATTTCACATTTATCGCTACTTTCGTCAGAATACAATCATCTAACATGTTTTGTAACCATTATTCTTTTCTAATTTATTGTTTCTGAGGTATACTGTGACTTAAATTATACATGTTTAAACAAATAAAAGAAAACATATTACAAAAACAAAAGACAGATTGGTAATTCCTATCTTATTTATAGCAGAACCAATTCATGTTTGAAAATTTGCTATATTTTGCCTGATATAAAATATTAATGTATTTGTGAAGAAAGCAGTACATGTATATGTGCATAATATGAAACTTATCATAACGTTCTACATTCAGTCGCTGACTAATTAACCTGGTCTATGATTGCAAATACTTGTGATTCTACTGATCTGATATTGGACCTGCTTTGTCATAATGTATAAATACGTATTATTATAATTGTATAACATTCCGTGATGAACCGAATGAGGTGTTTTGTATGATTGTGGGGATTTATGAAATTTTGAGCATGTCCAAACATGCAAACTGTCTTGACGCAATGTAACAATGACAGTGTCAGAACTAATTAATGATGTCTTTTTATTCCTATGCAGGAAAACGATTTGCTTTTAATAATCAAATGTCATTTTCAACTAATGACCGTGATCTCGACATGTCATCAGATAGGAACTGCGCTGTAGAGGGACATGGAGCCTGGTGGTATAATTCTTGTACTCGTGTCAATCTAAATGGATTATATGTGGCACCAGGTACAATATGTGAATTTCCCGGTGCCTTGGATGATTTTTGTGGACACTGGCATTATGGGTTTGATAAACTATATGCATTGAGAACGTCATCAATGATGATACGAAGGAAATAAGACAAGTAATCAAAATAACATCTCTGTATTTCCGAAAGTTCGGAATGATGTACTCAAAAGATATTTTTTTGTAATTATAAAGGTTTGTTTTTGCATCAGAAATGGTGTGAACTTTAGAATCTTATCTACGACTGTAATCTGCTGTAAGACATTGACATTGTCAGTTACCGGATTGGTGACATTATCACATAACAGCATATTATCACGTATCAACATTAAATCACGCCACCATATATAACTATGTGAAATCATAAAAATACGTGACATCATATAATCCGTTGAAATATTATTATCACCAGACAATATTTAACCATTTGTCAGCAGGTAATTACGTGGCAACACAAAATGAAAAAAGAACTTTATTTTTTTAAATCCATTTTTTTAAATGTATATATGTCTTGTTCTGTTAGAATTTGTTTAAATCAAAATTATATCCGATGAAAATCTGGAGGCATTGTCATATTTTATGTTCAACACCATTTATTGTGTTTTCTACACTAAATGTGTTTTCTTTTTAACAAAAAATAAGCTATTGTACGAGTAAAGAATCTTTTGAAAAAAAGGACAAAAATAAAAAAAAATATCGGCTTTATGTGTGGATAATACAGTCTTAAACGCACCTTCTTATAGTCTAGTTCTCACTGCACCTCCATCGTCATCTTGGTTCACGCCCAGATTTTCGCCCTATCCAAGTACATCTGAATGCGGTGGCCCACTCTTCTTACGTCTAGTTGATCGCACCAGCTTGTCTCTCGCGTCGACCCACAAGCAGCTAGGACCCCGCTCAGCACCTACTCAGCCGGGATGCCCGGCCTGTCTCTGCCATGTTTCCACAGCTTTCATCAATCATACAACCAATTGCCCACAACCCTCTACGCCCTACTTCCGATGCGAATACCAAGTCCGCCAACCTCTTTTAGTCCGCCACTGCTCAAGTATTCAGTTGAACTTGCCGCGCCTCGCATAGCCCTCCACATTCTACGTCTCACCAATACTTCAACTCGATGACAACGAGCTTCTCCCTGTCTCGACCACCACTACAATGTCTGCTCATGGTCGCGACATACCGGGGAACACCAAGCTCTTCTAGATCGACACAATCCATCCTTGCCGCCGTCCCAAATCATCTTCTGTGAAGCCTTCTGTACTTCCAGTGTCACCCGGTCTCACAAAGTGAAATGTGCCCTGCTGTGATTACTTCGCGTCGTTCTTCTTCCCCCTTCCAGCCAATCACGCAACCTCCGAACGTTGTCGTTCCCAACGATACTCCCTGCGTCAGTACTTGGAGCAGAAAAAAACATTTTCCATATGCCTGTTTCTTCACACTGCATTGGTCCTGTAAAGTCCCCATTCCGCCAAGTTAGCTGGACGAATCGCAGACAGTCAGAACCAACCTAGAGAAGGATAGACGAAGTGTCATACTTCAATTCTTCCCTATCAGCTTCCTTTCCATGGTTTCCCACGTTGTCCATGCACCTGCCCCACCCAATCTCGTACCCTCGGCCTGTCTCTGTTCTCCTCTCCTTCCTACTTCTTGGACGTTATCAGGGGCTCGCCTCCAGTCTCGTTGCTGCTCCATAGATTTCGTCACCAATAACCTTGTCTTCCGAACACCGTAACCGACGATTGTCCTTGTGCCATGAAGAGCTCTCCGCCTGCTGACAGTCTCCTTCGTACCACGTTCTTCCATACGGTAACATCCCTCGCTTCCCGATCTGACTCATCTGGGAGTCTCTTAGTAAGCACCAATCCTTGTCTCGCCGTCGAATTCTTCTTACCATTAAATATGAGTTGTAGTTCTTTTTTCCCAGACAGTCCAACACTGAAAACTGCGTGGATCCAAGCCACTTGCGAAGATCGGCTGGTGATCTCCTAAGCTTTCTATGTAGCGACAGTAACCCATACAGCAGCATTGCCAGCATCACCTGCTATAAAGCATGCTGGTACCAACCAGCCTAACTTCCCACGTAGGGTCTCCGTCATCTTCTTCACCCGCTCCACCGCGTTCCTAGCTTCTTGACTGTCCTTGTTCTACAGGCTGCAATCAAACCCACTCCCAAGGCACTTTATGCGTCTTTGATGATGGATCCTCCTCTGCTTGTTCTGTACTCGGATCACGAATCTGTCTGTCCGTCTTGCCTTTCAGATAATGAGACCTACTTACGAGCCCTGAATTTCATTCCGCCCAGACGCCGACCTCCCAGTCTCAACATCCATCTACCGACGTGTTTTCCGTCAACGTAGCACAAATAAAACCCGCTTATGGCAGGGTAATACCTGATCGTCTTTGGACCGCGGTCTCTACAATGCGCAGCATTGAGCAGCACATCATCCCCATGACGAAAAGATACCACAGAAAAATACATCCGGTGACTAAACCTTCTCAACTCGCCACTTCTCAGCTGTCCACCAACAAGAAAACCAACTTGATCAGCCGGCAAGTTAGCTGGTGATTGATTTTCGGACATGGTTTCACTGTATCTGGAGCTGTAAGATCACTATAGGAAAATCCGTATGCGTTGGCAAGATCGAGCCCAAATCTACTTCAAGTCTTTCCTTCCCCGCTCTTCGCCCTCTTGAATTAGTTGGTATAGCGCTAGGTCTGCTCTACACAACGAAAACAGATTACTCCACCCTTCTGACTAAGTCGCAGTACCTTGCTCGTCAGCAAAGAGGTAAGCTTCTGCAGGGATACCAAAATATCTCCCTCCAACATTTAGTAGCAATGGTCCCGAACTGAGACTGGTCTTGAGTTCCTTTCCTGGCCCCTGAATATCCCTCTGGCTTCCTCCAGCTCTGTACTCCCGCTTTCCTCCAAAACCAACCTGAGGAGTCCAGCCTCTTCAGTAGAGTGGCACATCTTGACACTTTACGGATGCGTTACAGCACCAGGAGTAGAGCCCCATCGAGCCTTTCTTACACTCCTTCACCTCTCCCAAATGGGTTCATGTACCATGCGCTCTGGCATGAAGCAGATCTATCCCAACATCCTAGGCTCTTCTCTGTTACATCTGAATGCTATCATGCACCGTACTTCTCAACCTCTTCAAAGTCGTCATCTAATGTTCCTGAACCTCTTTGTCAACAGGATCTTTGGCAAATTTAGGTTGCTGTGAACGCAGCTCTCTTACTATTCGCCCCTCGCTTTCTCCTTTCGTCTCAGCTCGCCACGCAAGACTTCAACTGTGTCCAGTGTGTCACTAGTTCGGACAGCCCAAGCGCTGCACGCGAACTATCTCGCTACTGCATATCTTTCAGCTGGGTAATTCTGATTCTTCCCTCAGTCTCTATCAGGTCCTCCTCGCTTGGAGCCTCCTTGCGTTACGTTTCTTCAAATCCCCAAAACCCCTCCCTGCAACAGATATACAAGCGGTTGGAAATGGGTTAACTTCTCGTTTTTAACTGACCTTGCAATGGAATATTCGAAGATATTTCGATATTCCTTCTTCAAACTGTTCCCATTGCCATTCTCAGATGCCCTGCCACCTTGATCTGGTTCTTGTAGGCATTGGCTGTCGGTCCAGACGGCCTTCTTGCTCTTGGTTCAGCGCTCTAGTGTCCTGCGAGTATAAATTCAGTAGCTCTAGAGGTCGTCTTCATCCATCATTGGATCCCCTGCATCGTGCGCGCTCTAGCAAGTTCATCGAGTACTTGTACGGCTCCTGACGCGATACTCCGGGCTCTCACTAGCCATACGCATCGCTCTCAAATGCCTCACGCGCCTGCAACCAAACTTCCACTGGTGAATGCTAACCCTCGTTAGTTGCAGACTTTGCCACAAGGGCAAGTTACTGTCCCTGTCTAGTCGTAGTCGATAGCCACCGTTGTCTATTCCATAAAATCCGTCCATGGAGTCTTTCATCCTACCCCCCCTCCGGAAGACTCTGAGGTCTTTCATTAGTGAGTCTTAGCTTCTGGGGGTCTTCTCACGTAAGACCTGACACTCGGATGCTACCCCTATCCCCGTCATCTGTCCTGGCTCAACTAGTCCCCAGTTCACCAACTATTCCTTTGCCATCCAGTCTTCCTAGAATCACTGGTTAACCAGATGATCAATGTGGATAAACACTCTAAACGGCACCCTGCTGGATCTGTTCTCGACGCGATCTCCCGCCATCGTCAGCTGTGCCCGCCACATGTTCGCCCTATCCAATACATCCTTAATGCGCTGGCCCACTTTCTACGTGACTGTGAGTTAATCGCATCCAGCTGTCCTCCTCGCGTCGTAGCCAACAACCAGCTAGACCCCGCTCAGCAGCCGACTCAGCTTCTGTATTGCCCCCCTCTCGCCAGTTGTGCCAACACCTGTACATTCAATCTACATACAGATTGCCACAAAAACCCTCTAGCGCCTACCGCATGGAATAGCCAAGTCGCCAACCTCGGGGTCGGCACTGCTCAAGTAGTTCATGTACTTGCCTTCTCCTCTCATAGCCTCTTCACATCTCGTCTCCCAATACTCAACTCATGACAACGAGCTTCTCCCTGTCTCACACAGTAAACAATTCTTCGTCTCAACTGTCTGGACGATACCCGGAACACAACTTCTTCCAGATCTGGACGACATATTCCACCGTGCGCCGTTCAATTGATCCGATTTCTTCTTGAAGCTTCTTCTTCGCAGTTTCACCCGTCCACAAAGTCATGATGGGGCCTGCCTGTGCATTACTTCTGCGTGCCTCTTCTTCTCCCCCTCCAGCCAATCCTCCAACTCTCTGATGACGTTTCGTTGTCCCAGCACCGATATCGCCTGGCCAGTGCTGTGACAGGAGAAAACATCTTCCCAGAGTGGCCTGTTTCTGCACAGACGCATGTTGGTCTATATCCCCATCCTCACTAGTTACTGGAGCATGCATCAGGTCATGGAACGACCTGAGAGAAGGATAGACGAAGTGTTCATACTTCCAGAGTCTTCCCAGGTCAGCTTCTCTCCATAAGTTCCCACGTTGTCCATGCACCCGCGCACCCAACTCTACCCTCGGCCTGATCTCTTTCTCCTCTTCCTTCCTACTTCTGACTTATCAGGCTCGCCTCTCAGTCTTTGCTTGCCCATAGCGATTTTATTCACCAATACCTGTCGCCGACAGCCTTACCACCGACATGTCCTTGTGCCATGAGAGACTCTCCGCCTGGCGACCAGTCTCTGCGCGACCACTTCTCCATTACGCTAACTATCCCGCTTCCCGGATCTGCTAATCTCGGATTTCTCTTAGGTACACCAGTCTGTCTGTCGCCCTCTTGATTCTTCTACCCAGGAAGATAGGGGAGTTGTAGTTGTTGGTTCCCATACATCCAACACTGGAGAAACTGGTGAGATTCCAACCACTGCGAAGATGCGCGTGATCTCTCTAAGCTTCATGTTGAGCTGGGACCCATACAGCATCATGCCAACAGCCTTGTATTAAGGCATCCTATTACAAACCAGCCTTGAACTCGCAGTAGCTTGCTCGTCTACTCTTCAGCCCGTCTTCTACCTGTTCTACTAGCTTCTGACTGTCCTTGTCACTAGCTGCCATCAAAAACCACTTCCCAAGCACTTTATTGTCTCTGATGGCAGAGATCTCCTTCTGCTACCTCGGAGCACAATCGTCTTCGTCTGCCTTCTATAATGAGGACACTGACTTACGGCCTTGAATCATCGGGCCCATACGCGACGTCTTCATCTGTCAAACATCCATCTACCTGACCCGTTGTTGGTGTCGTCACGTTGATCATCCATAAAAACCCTCCGCTTGATTGGAAGTAGATACCTACTCGTCTTTAGCAGCGGCGTCTCTCTAATCAATCATGGATGAGCAGATTCATCCCCATGACGAAGAAGATCCACAGAACAGCTACATCCTACTATAACCTTTCTCCAACTTCTGCCACTCGCACTTCTCAACCAACAGAAAAACCGAAGGCTTATTCCGGGGCGGCGAAGAGCTTGATGATTCTGGACATGTTTCGAAACTCTGTAGCTGCTGGACCTGTGATAGAGCAGCTGCATGGCGAATAATCCGTCACTGCAAGCATCAAGCCCAAAACTACTGGTCAAGCTTTCTTCCCCCTCTTCACCCTAATTAGTTGCTGATACGCTGTGCCTCTACACAACCGAGAAACCATACTCCACCCTTCTGACAAGTCCCAGTACGCGTTGCGTCGTCAGAAAGAGTAAGTTCTTCTGGCCAGAGATAGCGAAGAATATCTCCCCTCCACATTAGTAAGGAAGATGTCCGGAAACTGAGTTGACAGTCATTGCAGTTCCTTCCTTGGGCGTGGAATATTCCCTCTGCTTCCTTCCAGGCTTCTGTACTTCCCTTCCTCCAAACCACTGAGAGTTTCCATAGCCCTCTCAGTATGATGGCACATCTTTACACTTGTACGCATTCTTAGGACCAGGATAAGCCCCATCGAGCCTTCTTGGACGACGTCCTTCACCTCTTCCCAAAATGCGTTCAGTCCTACCAGCTGGCACTCGGCATAAGCCAATCTATCCCGTCACAGTCCCTAGGCTTCCTTTTACATCTTGAATGCTATCATCAACTCTCAACCTCTTCAATGTTCTCTAATTTCCTGAACGCCTCTTGTCAACAAGTCTTTGCCAAATTTGTATGCGCTGCTGTGAACCAGCTGTCTTTCTGTTCACTGCCCCTCCCGGCCTTTTTCTCCTCTAGTCCAGCTGCCGCAGAACTTCAACTTTGCCGCCAGTGTGTCACGTACTCGACAGCCAAGGCGCTGCACTGACACTGCCGTACTGCTTCTTCAGCGTCTATTTTCTTTCCTCAGTCTCTATGCGGTGTCCTCCGAGCTTCGGCTTATGACCTCCCTGCCGTTTCGTTTCTCCAATCCAAACCTCTCCCTTGCAAAACAGAGTATACAAGTGTGAAAGGCGTGGAGTTAACTTCCGGTACTACTGGACTTGCATAGATGGATGATTCGAGGATGCATTTCTAGTAACCTCGTCAAACTTTCCATGTCCTTCTCACATCCTTGCGCCCCACTGATCTTGGTATTCTTCGTAACATGCGCTGATCGTCAGCACGCCTCTTGCTCCGTGTTGGCGCATGTCCTCCAGTAATCAGAAGCTCTAAGAGGGCGTCTTCACCATCATTGCGATCCCCGCGTGGCATCGTGGCCTGTCTCTTGATCGCGAGCAGTTCATCAGTACATTGGGTAGTCTCCTACTGGAATACTCCCGCGATACTCACTAGCCATAACTGCTATGCGCTCTCAAGTGCCTCACCGCTGGCAACCAGACTTCCCCTGTAATGCGAACCCCGTTTTTTTTTTGCAACTTTGCCACAAGCGCATACTGTCCCTGGTCTGACCTCGTAGTCGATGCGCAGGCCGTCATTCCATAAAACCTCCGTCCATGATTGAGTCTTTCATTCCTCCCCTCTCGGAAAGCACTTGGGGTCTTCATTAGTGAGTCGTAAAATATACCAAAAAGAAACCCCTGAATATTTGACCATAGCGTCTTATCCCTGTGAGGGGGACCTGAAATGCAGAAAAAAGTTAACCTACCTTCCAGATTTTATCTATATTTTAACTGGCATTAGATATTTGACAAAAGTAGTCCAATCACTGATGCAAGCAGTTTTGATATTATCCATTATTATTCACCAGTCCATTACACATATCTTGTTTCATGTTTTCACTTTTTTTTTTGTATATTGTATGGTTATACTGTTTATATTTTATATATATTTTCCGCGTTTATGATATGTATACCAGTTGTATATTTTATGGCTCTACACCAATATATACTTTCATAGTGAATGGTTGTTTAGTAAAAATTGTAAAACAATTGTATTATTTTCTACATCAAATGTGCTACCAAATATATAATTTCATCGTTCATCATATTACTGTGTAAAAATTGTAAAACAAATGTACACAATGCAACTATATTTTATGCTTCTACATTAAATGCCAAGACAAATACATACTTTCATCGTGAATAATTGTTGTGTGAAAAATGTGAAACAATTGCGTATCAAAATATGCTTCTGCATAGAAAAATATATACTTTCATAGTATGTGAAACTTGTAAAGCAGTTGTATTTTGTATGGTTTTGACAAATATATACTTTCGTCGTTCATGTTGTACAATTACTGTGTGAAAACTGTAAATCAATTGTGTATTGTATGATTCTTCATTAAACACCTAAAAATATATACTGTCTGTGTCTGTGTATGATTGTTGTGTAGTAACTAATAACGACTATCTATGACTTCTAGAATATAAAGCTATTGAAAAGGCATTGTCTGTGTCTATGTATTGCCAAATGTTATTTGTCGAACTTGGGATTGCAATTTCCCGTTAATTTAGATGTTGTAAATATTAACTTACAGCAGATAGCACCTTTTCATCTGCAAAAGTCAACGGAATTTTTGTATACTAGTGTATTAAGATGAGATAACAAGATTAAAGTTAAGCACTGAAATTTCTTCCCCAGATGCCAAGCTTCCGCTGGACAGATAACTGCCGAAGAAATGCAGTTAATGATTTTACATATTCTATATTCATGTATATTCATCGTAAGGTATCAATCGATCTAATTTTAAAAAATCTGGTAACAAAGTAATCTCTCAGAAGCATTAATCACAAAAAATTACATGAAAATTGCAGACTCGGTTTGATTGAGTCTATACATGAAGAATAATGAATGAATGCAACATCCCTCACGCCCCTAGCATAATGTCTTTTAATTTAAACTGATCTAATAAAGACTGTGATAATCAACTTGAAATATAAACCAATTTTATAACAACTGTGATATCGTACTTGATTATATTACGAGGCTCGTGCACTGGTGCATAAGAACAATAAAAACTACAAAATTATACTTTGCATCAATCATTCCTCTATTGACAGTAAAACAAATTATGACAAAAAAGCAAATGCCACTTTATAAGCAACAAAAACTAATGCAATCACAGCTGCAACGGCGCACGGTAAACGCATGACGTCCACGTAACCGTCATAATTTTACAGCGTCATACACATTTTCACAACTTTTCAAAGTATTCCCAATTACATTCGATGCATCGCCTTTCGCGCCAACCCACTTCCTAAATGTGACCCTGTAAAAGTCACTTAAATAGTACGAATGATTGCGAATACTGCATTATGAAGATCAAGAAGTGTTTCGAACTTCCGTCCCTTCAACCATCTTATTTATACTTTGATATTGTATTTGAACAGTAATCGATCCAATTAAGACTGTGATATCAAACAACTTATTAAAACTGCGATATTATCTTAAAGTATCAGAAAATCACACTTTCTTTAGGTATAAACTGATTCAGATAATCAGACTGTTATCTCAACCTGCTCTGCTTTAAGGTAGACCATAGGTAATGCATTACCTCCACTTTGAAGAGTATTCAAATAGGCTAGAATCGCTTGTAAACTACATTGAAATTGAGGGGCATGGGTTCAAACCCCAGAAGGGGCAACTTTTTTTCTTTCTTTTTTTCTTTTTAACATTATTTATGTATCTCTCTGATCCCTTATGGAAGAAAAAAAGTTTGATTTAAATTATACAAGGTTAGCTTTTAAAAAAGCTAGTAGCGACTCGCTTCGTAATTTTATTCCAGGGGTGTGTTTAAATGTAAAAATGACAGTTCTGTACCTGAAGAGACTTCAGCGAACATCAAAATAAAAGTGACATATAAAGTTACGGAAGCCAGTTCTCTCAGTTTAACAGAGGGGAATATGAGTATATATGAAGATGCATGTAAACAGATAGAATGAAGTCCCTATGTCTATGCACATTTACTATATGGCCTGTTGACCTTGACCAAAAAATGTTAGATAGGTAGAATTCATAAAAATGTCTCTTTATACAAAGTTAAGTTGTAATATGTTATTTAGTATTGGAATGAGTGACAGACACAAGTCCTATACAGGAATATATTACTGAAGAACTCTCTTGGGTGTGGGCGAATTTAGATTCATGGGGCATGATTATTTGATTTGTACAAGTTCTCAAGTCTCGTAAAACCCGGCCAAAATAGACCGGGAGAGACCGGAAGCGACCGGACCGGACAATAGTATATCCCAGTAAATACATACACAAAATACCGGAAAGGATAAAATTACCGGAAAAAAAGAAAAAGAAAATATGCACAGAACCAGATGTACACTTATGTTCATTAACCAATTAATTGTTAATTATTAACTTACTACAGAGAAAACAGGTGAAATCGCTAAATCAAAAGTCAGTGTAAATATGATTTATTGAAAAGAATTCATGAAAACAAATATTTTATCATCATTATCATCTTTGCGCTCAAAGCAATACTTGTTCCTTTTTACAAATGGCGTGAAAATTGATGAAAAATAGATGAATTTCTGGTAAAGCTTTATGCACAAATTCATGATTTTTCTGTGATAATTAGGGGTGTCACGTTCATCCGTTTAAACGGGTACGGTCGGTTTTTAGTTAAAAACCGGTTAAAAAAATTCAATAACCGATAGCTCAGGTTAGTATTTGACTAAAGGGTGGAAAAGTTTTAAATTGATGTAAATTTAAGAGAGTGATTTAAATTATACAAGGTTAGCTTTTAAAAAAGCTAGTAGCGACTCGCTTCGTAATTTTATTCCAGGGGTGTGTTTAAATGTAAAAATGACAGTTCTGTACCTGAAGAGACTTCAGCGAACATCAAAATAAAAGTGACATATAAAGTTACGGAAGCCAGTTCTCTCAGTTTAACAGAGGGGAATATGAGTATATATGAAGATGCATGTAAACAGATAGAATGAAGTCCCTATGTCTATGCACATTTACTATATGGCCTGTTGACCTTGACCAAAAAAATGTTAGATAGGTAGAATTCATAAAAAATGTCTCTTTATACAAAGTTAAGTTGTAATATGTTATTTAGTATTGAAATGAGTGACAGACACAAGTCCTATACAGGAATATATTACTGAAGAACTCTCTTGGGTGTGGGCGAATTTAGATTCATGGGGCATGATTATTTGATTTGTACAAGTTCTCAAGTCTCGTAAAACCCGGCCAAAATAGACCGGGAGAGACCGGAAGCGACCGGACCGGACAATAGTATATCCCAGTAAATACATACACAAAATACCGGAAAGGATAAAATTACCGGAAAAAAAGAAAAAGAAAATATGCACAGAACCAGATGTACACTTATGTTCATTAACCAATTAATTGTTAATTATTAACTTACTACAGAGAAAACAGGTGAAATCGCTAAATCAAAAGTCAGTGTAAATATGATTTATTGAAAAGAATTCATGAAAACAAATATTTTATCATCATTATCATCTTTGCGCTCAAAGCAATACTTGTTCCTTTTTACAAATGGCGTGAAAATTGAAGGTTTTTTGACGCTATGTAAGATTAAATTTGATTGGCTTAATTATTTTGGATTCCAGCCCAGACAGATAAATTTTGTAGAAAGCTGGAAGCCAAGCTTAGATTAAATTTTTGGATGTAGAAATATGACATTTGTTAACAAACAGAAAATATGTGCCATCGCTAAATTTTGCCAACAGATTGACTATAATCATTCAGATACACACAAAAGGATTAAATAAACAAAGGACAATTATCCTGCCATCAGGACACTTGTTTTTAGCTGGCGCAAGCAATTCAAAAACTGCAAATACAAGATCACTAACGAGAAAGGGCGAGGATGAAAGTTGGAAATTGACGGGACGTTAGTGACGTCAATTGCAAAAGCGCTACAAAAGAATCCACGGTAAACGGTACGCGAACTGTTTATCGTTGTTTGTATCTGCTACGGGTCTACTTATTCAGTTTTAACCAAAGTAATGTAAATAAGACATTTGTTATAAACACTTTTTATTGTATTTAACTAGATATACGCGCAATCAATGAATTTATGTAATAGTTAACGGTAATAATTAGTAGTGTTTCCGAAAACTTGTTTTAATAAACGATAGACTGTGCTAAGTAGAAAAAAATACTTTTCAATTGAGAAATATCCTTATTGTTCTGTATATAATCATATTGTTTTAAAGCATACGATGACATGAGTAAATCAATAAAATAAATTGATTTTGCTTTAACATTTTCAGTACTATTGAGTTCCAAGGTTACTCAAAAAACACGAGAAAACCCGGAGAATGGCCGGCTATCGGACATTTATTTTATTTTGTTTATTTTTGAAACAGTGGAACGAGAATGTGATCGCTTATTCTTGCTTCATCTCCACATATGAGGCAAAGTAAAAGTTACATGACTCATACACCTAGAGAAAAGGAGGACTACTTTCAGAAAGAATGACGCTTTTTACGATTTCGATTTATTTTACGACGTCATGAACGTCAATTATTGTATTGTTAGCGTGCGCCGCGTTTCGAACCCCTTGTCATTTGAAAATTTCACAGAAATTTCATCTGTTTACATTTTGTTTTGATTTTTTCTCAGTATATAGAGAACATGTTCCGATATTTGTCTCATGCAAATTTTTGTACGTAAATTTAAAAATGTGAACTGTAGAGCTGCAGTCCTATTACTTTTTGAACAACCCTCGTATATAATAAGTACAGAACTTAAAACTTTTCATAGATCTACGCCATTTTGTAAACGTATGCATGTGAAGGTTCATATCTTGCTCTCTGTTAGTCCTAATTGAATTAAAAGAAAGGATTATATTTTTAATAATGTTATTATATCTAAAGTTAGTGAGTTCAGCCAAGTGACTTTAAAAAAAAACTTAACATATTGTCAATATTTATAACTTTTTGGTTTGTATAACAAGTATATCCTGATGTAGTTCTCTTTGTTTCTAAAATGTTTAATTTGCTTCTGAAGTATACTTTGTACTGTACTAATATTTTGTATAAATAAAGATTAACCAATTAAAAAAAAAAAAAAAAAAAAAAAAATTTGGATGGATTCGGAGTTTTAGGTTGTTTCTAAGTAAAATCCTAACGTAATACCGGCTCGCCGTGGCGAGCCGGCATAATTATTTTAGGTATTTTTTTTGCTAAATAATGCCAAAATTTATAGCAAATATGATACCAGATATTTTCAAAGTTCGATAAAATAAAAACTACACGGTAAAAGTATTTTATATTTCCCATGATCAACTAATATACCTTTGAGAAAATTTAGGCAAACTTTGAAAAACAGACCCTCATTTCGATAAATTTTAGGGATATTTTGAATAAGGCATTTTAAATAGATAGGGAAATGGTAAAATTAGTGTTAAAAGTGGGTGGGGTAGGGTAACATTTTATACATTTTAAGAACATTTTGTTTAGAAACAAACATTTTGCTTGTGTAATGTGTTACCTGAATGTTATTATTTGTTTCTTAACAATAAGCAATGGAAAAACATTTTTTATAATGATGATAATACAGATTATTTACAGTTTCCTCATTTCTGAAAATAAGCCCTTCTAATGGCAAAGTCTTAGTTCAGAAATATATCCATAACTCATAAACCACACGGTAAATTTTATTTAAATGTTGCATACAGGTGACATTGAAGACATATAACTGTCCTATGTTGTCAATTTTTCAGTTCCTTATGGTGCCCATTACCCATGGTCTACCTTAATAATATGATTCTGATTTTCTGTAGGTCAATCTGGTCAGATGTCTTGATTCCGAGTTATTACTAAGAGCATGAGGTACACAAACGTACATGCGACTTATTTTAAAAAAAAACTATTTGTTCACTTATTTAATTAATCTGGTGAAACAAATTTAACATAAATTTACAAGTGCTCCAAGAATACACATAGTCTAGTCTAGATGGAATGTTTATTATGTTTATAATATGACGTATTTACATCGATGATGTCAAAATAAATTTTTACGTCACTTTATTATTAAGTCGGTGCTTAACTATTCGCTACCTAATTTGTTCGTAATTGAAAACGAAATAAAAATAATAGAAATGACATGTTGATTCGAGACTTGTAATGGTATGAGATAAAATAGACACTACACTTAACAAATCTTATAAGTGTGCATGCATATATGGTCTCATAGGTGTATCAATATTTGCCCGATCATGCTGAAATTTTCAATAAATACAGAAAAAAGGCAGGCTATTATTTTTATTTGTTTTCTTTTTACATTCAAGATAAATTTTAAGATGCATTTCTAAAAAATGTGAGTGCGTGTCGAAAGTCGATGTTGCAAAATGATGTTCTTAAACCGTGTGTGCCACTCTGACTGTGCATTACAGACTTGGAGCGTCGTCGCATCAATGTAACATACCGTTGGAGATTATTTTGGGGTCGGCGAGGAATGTTATAAACGCTGCCAGTTACTCTGTTATGAAGATAAGCCTTCTTAAGCCTTGTTATTACATTGCGGTGACCACCATGCGTTGCGCAACCTCCAAATGATATAAACATGTAATAAGTAAAAAACAAATATGCAATTACGTTCGTTTTTGGAAGGAACTGAATTTAAATGATTTTCAGCTTTTACAATGCAATGGAGTTTAAATAATTATATACACAAATTATTTTTACCAGTCTCTGATTGGTGTTCTCCAGCGTAGACCAATCCTAGGTTGAATAGATAATGTACCCATATGTTATGTTTTTCTGATATGTGGATCTCTGTTGTATTCGAAAATATCATTTGCAATTTTCTTTCACGCATTCACACAATTTTTTCGTGCATTGTGTGAATTTTGTACGTTCACGGTTGAACGCGCCGCATAATTAAATTTGACAAGTTTGAGCACGGGAAAAGTGTGGAAATGCAGCCAATAGTCAGAACCCAAAACTTTGTAAAAAAATATTGATGTACGAAAAAGTTATAAGGACATTAAAGGTGCACACTTTATGATTTGTTAAGTGTATATTTCTAAAGTGCTGAATTTGTTTCTATGTATCTCTCTTTTATTTTTAATTTTTTATAGAAATGACAAATCCAATGATAAATGAACACTTAAATACTTTAATTGTACAGGCATGAGCTAAAAGAGCGGATAATGAACATAATGAACCGATGGACAAAGATAAATGATGAATTGGAATCGGAAAACAAATTTCACATGTCAGTGAAATAGTAGCAAACAGTAGCATAAAATTGCCAAAAAGTCATTATTATCTATGATTTTCCAGGTATTTCATGATCATTTATAGAAAAAAATCATTCCGCGATAATATAATGCTTTTAGTAAAATGTTTTGTCCAGTAATGAATTTGTAGTACGTATTTGCACTTCACTAAGGTTGTATATACATATTAATGTTATAATTTATAGTTGCAAATGCCAGTAGTCAAAGTCAAAGCAACATACATCTGCAGATTCATAGTCTTGTCAAAGTGTTTTATTATACAGAGGAAATTGGAATATTACTATATATTAAGTGTAGCGATGGTACATGTGAAACCAAAGTTTATGGATGACCGTAATGTGCTTCTTTAGACAGTATTAAGGCTTCCTTTATTAGTATACATTTGTACATGTATAGGAATTAACAATCAAGGTATGGAGCGCATTGTCGAGAAAATTAACAATAAGGTTTTCGAGTTACGTATACCTACAAGTGACTTTGAAAATTGGAAAAAAAGTCTATTCAGCTCTTCTATATTTCATTGATAGTTACTATTAATGTCATGACATTTAATTATCTGATTATGACATTTAATATGTGGAAATATGTCTCAGTCTAACAGAAGATCTTATGAACTATAAATAGGAAAATCATTTTACCTGGATAATTCAATACTTTAAGATGACAACGTCATCAGCCTATTTTACCATTATATGTGTAATGCCTGCAGAAGAGTCAACTTCTGCATCAAATTACTCTAAATTGCAAGAATAATTCCTCTTTTATGCTTCCAACATAGTGATTTCATTTGTCCCGATTAAAAGGAAATAATAAGGTAGACAGACTATCCTCGGAAACAAATCTACTATCGTTACTATATAGATGTATCCCAATTCCTCTCTATTAAACAACAATTTGACAAAACTATAAATCTGTCGATAGTTTCATATATAAACTTATGTTGCTTTGACTTTGCATGCATACTGGTATTTGCAACTATAAACTAGATTTTTGACATTATACATTTCAATATTTGATATATAATTTAATACATATTTTAAAATTTTAATATTTAATATCAATTTGTATACATACAAAGTAATAGATTTTAGAGAAATGTCCTTGTTAAACATGAGAACTCGGCGATTGAATAAGAGTTGCAGTGAGCTCCAAGCGTAAAATCAGCCCGTTGCCTTGTTTTCCCTTAATATGAATCAATCCGGTGCCCTAAAAAATTTACAGGGCTGTCAAAAAATACGTACTACAAATTCATTACTGGACAAAACATTTTACTAAAAGCATTATATTATCGCGGAATGATTTTTTTTTATAAATGATCATGAAATACCTGGAAAATCATAGATAATAATGACTTTTTTGGCAATTTTATGCTAATGTTTGCTACTATTTCACTGACATGTGAAATTTGTTTTTCGATTACAACTCATAAAAGACCGTTAACAAACCTTATAAAGTTGTTAATGAATTCCTTAAACATTGCAATGTTCTGTGCAAGTAGAATATTTAAAGACTTAAAGATGTAAATGTGTTTATTTTACTTATTTCTTTACCTCGTCAAGCTAAAAATCCATTTTATCTGAATTAACCGGTGCCAACTAATCCAAATCAGTTCAGGAACGAGAAAATATTCCAAACCAGCCCGGAACGATTACGCACCGTGTTTACAGGGCATTAATGCTCACCTAAGTCATCTGATACCACAGGTTTAAAATAACTCAGCAATGACTGACATGGGCTCGGTGGACATGGAGAACTAGGGCTCTCTGTAGCCCTTTGAAAAATCATCCCTAAGGGCTTCTTCTGCAAGAAGAAATTACAATCAAATTGAAATATTCTAAATATAAGGAGATAGCCTATACTTAAAGCTTATGGTTTCAACTGAGGACAGTGTGAAAATGAGACGATCAACTTAAGACATGATGTGTACTGAATATAGGCAAATGAAACATTTTATAAAATGTAGACTACTTAATTATCTATACATTACACTTATTCTCCCCTTTGTTCTAACAAAATGCTCTGCTCAGTCTGTCTCTATTTGTAGGCTAAGGCCTTAAATATGTGTCCTGAAGAATAACCTAGACAACAACTGTTAATATTTCTATCAAAGATTTTCAGGATTGCTAAATTAGCTCTCCGTTCAGGACAGTGATATTGACTACTAAGTCTTACCTATATAACGCTTATTCTTTCTTCCTTCTTTCATAGAAAATACACAGCCTGTCTGTATACATACTACCTTTAATTTGTGTCCTATAGTATAATGTATCTACCATCCCTGGCCTTCATATTTCTATCTGCTTAAGCATCTCCATTCAGGGCAGTAATACTCACCTAAGTTATCTGTTTTACATGTTTAAAAGTACTAGGCTGACATGGGCTCGGTTGACATGGAAAAGGGCTCCCTGTAAATTTGAAAACTCATCTCTGGTACTTTTACCTGTAAAAACTAATTGCATAATTGAATGACTTGTAACCATCCATGGCTCAAGCGAGCTTGAGAAGTGAAAGAAATAGTTTCCTAATATCAACTAGTCCTAGTTTTCAGTTCAGAGAGACAATACATTACATTCAATACATAGGAGGGTAATGCATTTATAAAAACATCTTCCAAAATGGTACAAAATTATTTCCATTTAAATTAGCAAGGTGGTAAACTTATGCATTTCTCTCAGAAGGGTTGTCATAATGTTACTGTTATAAACTTGCAAAAATTTATAACAATAATTTTTTTTAAATGAAATGTTATGGATACATAATTTGCATTGGAATTTTTTCCAAATAGTGTATGAAATAAGTTTTTCTTTGCAAGTTCCAGATTTAATTCGTTGCGATGTCGGATGATTTGACTTAGATAAGACAGTTAACTTTGAATGTTCGACCTATCTGTAGTAGCATGTATTGTCTCCCTTTGTCCATTTAAATGCCTGCTTTGTGTTACTTGTTTTACTTGTTTGAATATTAAACAATCAATTGTTATTTTAATGATTTTCATATTAAAAAGCTAAGATATAGCAGGCAGCAATAAAGAACTTGGTATAATTGCATGGATGTTGAAGGCAGGCTTGGGTCTATATTGATGACCTTGGCAACCAGCATCCCCAGCATACATGTTTTAAGCAAGTTACTACATGCTAGTTTAATTAAATATATTTAACACATAAAGGTGTGTAATTTAGCTACATGTATAAAATAAAACCATATTAAATAGAGGATATTTGTTTGTTTGTGTGTATTTATTTGGTGATTTGTAATTTGAATGAATTGAAGTAAGTTTTCGTCTGTTTATTACTTTTGAAATTGAAGTTTTTTATCAAGTTCAGCTTTGCTTTTCTCTAAACAGCCGTGACAATGTCAGAATTGTCAGCAAACAATAAAATTGAGGTACCAAATGGTGAAAATCTTTTTTTTTTTAAAAAGTAGTGTCATTGAAAAGTCTGATTTCTTTTTTTTGATAATTTTCACTTTGAAATTAATTATCAAAATAAAATTTTTAAGGATAAATCTGTTACTAGAATCCACTGAAAAGCATAAAATAAACTAGTGTAATAACACTTTGAAGTGACAAAACTTGCGTTACATACAAACATAGGCTTAGGGTAGCGTTACGCTATAGGTAATGAAAAATGACTTTTTAATTGTAAATTGTTCTTAATTTGGATATGTGATGGATTCAATGCTAAATTGAACTGAATAAAACAGTATTGCACTCCTTCACTATCATCTTTTTATTTGTTATCAGGTATGCTAATAAGGCACTATACCTTTTAATTAAATCAGTCCAAGCGTCAAAAGAGTTTGACCCCACATCTTATTTGATATGGGCTGTCCTTCAGAATTGCGCAAACAAGCAAAACTTAAAATTGCAATTATTTAAATTCTAAAGCAACGACATATTTTAAATTCCTATATTTTATGAGTAGACCAATGTATAGTTTAAAGCATAAATGAAATACATGTGATGGAATATATTAAATTAAGCAAAAACACTCATTAGTTAAGAAATTTCCCCTTTTTATACGAGATATACAAACAACTTTGCAATCACACCTATCACGCGTCAAATTAATTTAGCTCGAGTAAAATCCTTAACAGTAAAATGTAATAACGATCACAAATGATACGAGTTCAGTTGTGTGACAAGGATACAGACACAACTATTGCGCAATTCAGAATGTTATAAAACGATTAATATAATATGTAAAAAACACTGTAAAACTTAATTCCTAAACAGTTCAAATGAATACATAATTATTATATCGTTTTTATTTACTTCCGTTTCATTTTACATACGTCTAGATAGGTGTGTACATTTTAACTAAAACGCTAACCTTTCACAAGTGGTATGATATCAACAGACATTATACATTTCCAAGGTAAATACATCATAAAAGCCTTAAAGGCGTCACTATGATCCGAAATACTTAATACAGCATTGTAAAAGTACAATGAAAACACAATTCAAAAGGTGAACATTATATACTGTTCTTTGCAGAAAGGTATTGTAAAGGACAGCACTCAAGTACCGACTTTAGTAGCTTGGGTATGTCAAGAACGTTGCCTTT
The DNA here is from genome assembly GCF_026571515.1 of Ruditapes philippinarum. NCBI lineage: Eukaryota > Metazoa > Mollusca > Bivalvia > Venerida > Veneridae > Ruditapes > Ruditapes philippinarum. Next base: position 37,659 of record NW_026862018.1, on the reverse strand, counting down.
GCTTTGCTGTTCCATATTCTCGACTTTTATGTAAATCAACACCGTCTTGGGTACTCTTACGAATCATCGAAACAGTTACATATTGTAATAAAAAAAATCTCGAATGACAAGAAAAATAAAATAATATAAAGTTTTAATTGTTTTTTTGTTTTGTTGTTGTTTTTTATTGTTTTTTTTTGTCCGCCCTGTCATTTTCACTGGCGGGCTTTTGTCCGCTTTGTCATTGTTGGACGTGAGGGCTTTTGTCCTTCACTCTTCGTAATATTATAAGTTACAGAAATAAACTGGTGTTTTCTTCTTTCATATTTTCTGACATCAGATGTTGTGCAATATTAACTTTTATGTTGTTGTAAACCCCTACTTAAAAGACCACATATCTTTCTATTTTTTCTCAGTAATACAATTAATAGCTCATATTGCTTACAAATAGGCATAACTATAGAAACATGTATAAAAACATACTTCAGAAAAATTTCATACTGTAAGATTCCATACATTTCAAGGCTATGATGAAAATGAATTTAAATGTCAAATCCGAAAACGATTAAGCAAATGATTTTGTCAATATGGTAAACAGAAATATGCCAATTATGCAGAGAGACAATTTTGATAAAGTGATAGAGTTACATTTACATGAATTGTGAATGTTTTAAACAAGTTAGTATTTATAGATCTTTAAAAATTAACGAAAATAAACAAAATAACTCTGCTGAATGCTAACAAACGCAAATCAAAAAACAATTTTTCTCAAATTTTTAACTAAAATTTATTTTAATCGATGGGAATTGTTCCAAATTAGAGATTAAAAGCTGACTCTTTTCTTTGTTCAGAAAAAATCCCATTTGTTCATAGTTCTCTTTTTGCACTCACAAAATATATTGAATTAAACTTCTACCACTGTTATTTGAGCTCAAGGCAAAAGGTAATAGTTCATCATCTCTTGGTATGTAGTACCAAGTTCGATACCCAGTTAATGACCAGAACACCTTTTAACAAGACAAAATACGTGGGGAAAATGCAACATCTTATTTAAAGTAGAACTCTACATCTAACAAGGATTTGAACGCTTTATAATGTTCACATCTAGAAGAGTTATTAATGTGATTATACCAGTCCTGTGTAAGACAATCACATGTTTAAATTTAGTAATAAATATAATGACATCACCCAAATCTTGAGACAACTATACGAACCCAAAACCAAACTTACAAAGAGTTTCTCGAACCTCGGTTGCTCATTAACGTCTTCCAACGTCATGTTAGTCTTCAAGTTTCTAGGATATCTATGACTCTGCATTTGCAAAGTAAAATAATCAACATATAATAGTAAACGAGTACATTCGCCTAGTGCAAAGTCATTGTTTGTTGGTTAATTAACACCCATAAAAAGGCTTACAGTACTTCATTTGAACACTCTCTATAATATCGGAGTAATTAAATCCCATACCTCTGATCCGTACAAAAGTATAGGTCAAACACCTCTAAATAATTAAAATATCCAAATTGTCTTCGATATCCTCCTATTCAATAGACAGATTTTGTTGCCAACTTATACTGTGCTTGTATCCATGGTGAACAGGAGGCCCATATATTTATAAACTGATGAACTTGGTGTTAATTTACGTATACCCAATATCTGTGTCTCTTGCTGTTTTAAAGGACCACCTCTACGAAATAATGTTATTTTTGTCATCCCTATTTTGACACTCACTCAAGCCGACCTTGTCAGAGAAAGACTTCATAGCTATAAATTGGCGTTGCAAGCTAACAACAATGTCAGCTGGGCTTGCAACAGTTAAATGTCCTTTCATTTGATTACTGTAGCACTCTTGACTTTATTGGGTAATTCAACAAGTTCTGCCATGGGGGTTGAAGTTTTGTATACTGCTACGTTTTATAAAAATGTTTCCTATTTCAAACCTTTAAAGCTCCCCCTCTCCCCTTTCTGGAATGCATTTTGTAATTTCTCTGTCCAGTTTCAAAAAGCTGGAAAATAACCTTCTTATGGAACCTGTCGCAGACAATAATAAGTTTGCGATGTTTAGGGAACTCTTTTACCAGATAACATTTTCTTAAAATAGAGAGAAATAAAGAATCCCTAACGTACATAACGACAAAGTTGAAAATGTTGCACGCTCGGTTTGATTTAGCATGTTCATGGACGGTAATGGAATGTGCAAGTTACCGTCAACGCACCCTAGCACCGGCATAAGCAGTATTCAATATTCAACATGAACTGTTAATTTTGGGATTTTGAAACATCCGCAGTTAATATGTAACCTTCAATGTGATACGTTAGAAAAGTAGCATATGGTTCCCAAGTAGAAAATGCGTTTTCCCTAAACGATAATACAATGGGCGGAACTAAATAAAATGGAATTTTGAAAGGGGATCAGAGGTTAAGACGTCAATATCACAGATAAAACGTCAAAAAATAAATTTAAAAAGCAGGCCACATATCCTAAGGATGATTCAACAGTATTCAACCACCCAACAAGAAAAGAACCGCATGGAAAGAACTAAAATACCACAATCACAACGATAATGTCGTGCTGAACGATCTTTTAGGATCGAAAATATAACATCCTTGATTGAATGTACGGGGCGACTTTTTACAGACTCCACATTGCACAAAAAAACGCTGGCGTGGCGATAAAATAGGAAGAAATAAAGAATTCCTAAAAAACATACAAAACGACAAAATTGAAAATGTTGCAGACTCGGTTTGATTGAGCCTGTTCATGGACGGTAATGGAATAAGCAAGGTAAGCCTGGGAAACAGAAAAAGGCCGCAGGGAGTTAAGTAAGGAGAATTTAGCGGATGGTTTACAACTTATTGTTTGTACTGATGGTCTTTTTGGCAATAAAGGGCCGTTTTGTTACCTTTCTGAAGCACACTGTTTGCAATTGGTCTCTTTGAGGCTCAAAATTGTGCACCAAAGTTTCATTTTTAGTCAGTTAGAAATAACTCAAATATCGCAGTCTTAGTATGTTTTCAGACGTTCTTGTACAGTCTTAAGACGCTGTTTCTTTTGCTCCTTAGTGAGCAAATGTGGTAGTCACCCCTTTCAAAACCCTTTTTTTTGACCCAAACACTTTAATTTTTCGCTTTGGTTAGCAACCCTTTACAATAGAGAACAACAGCAACAGATGGGTCCTGATCAGACGGCGGATGCGCAGGTGTCTGGGTCCATGTGGTCGCAAACCATTATGTTGGGGTTTTTTCGTGAGCGGCTCATAATAATTAACCTCATAATATTGCAGTTATTGTAAAACAGTTTTGCCATTATTTGAAATATTTAAAAAAAAACTGTGTGGATATTCATCTAGAGCAATGTAAAGTGCAGACTCGGTTTGGTACATGAGAGATAATGAAAGATGTAACATCTTTCGCGCCCCCCTTGTACCGGATTAAACAGTATTCAACCATCAACTACCGGAAAGGCCAACACTTGCCTTAAGTAATTTTCTTAGCTACAACGTATATATTAAAACAATAACTGGCACTTATTTCGTAGAGATTATAATCAACAAGATGGCAAAACAGGGATGTGCACAAAGAAATGTCAATAGCAATATTAGATTATATTACATTTTATATGAACACTAAAGCCTAAGGGCTATAAAGATACATTTTGTCATCATTTTGCTGTTTGTTAATATTTCTCTATAAAAAATAAAAATGTCTCACTTATAGTTCTTTATAATATGATAAAAAATTTAATTCATACATATTTACTTAGGCTCTCGTAGATACCTTAGATAATGTCCAAAATGCCAAAATAAAAATGCTGCAAGCTCGGTTTGACTGTTGATAGACAACAGTGGTATATGCAAGCCAAACACCGGCTTATATGCAGAAGTCAATATGAAAATGGCGGTATAATAATGGAACTTGGTAACATCATTTCTGTACTCAAATAACTTTGATTCATACATTCTTATTTCAGCATATTAAGTTTCTTACCACTTGTCAGTTACAAACTGATATATGATACATAAGGCATTAGTTTACCCTCCTAATTCCTTTACATATTAAACTTTTGTAAAATACGTCTAAAAATCAAGCTTTTCCTTACCATTTTAACTATAATTTTAATTATAACATCTTAATATATTTCTATGAATTATATTTTTCTTTATTTGCCGCTTGTTTCTTCTTTCATATTTTCTGCCATACACTTATTTTTGTTGTTGTCATCCGCTATTAAAAGACCAGGTATCTATCTACTTTTATCTCAGTAATATAAAAAATAATACATGTCGCTTATAAATAGACATAACTATAGTAACGTGTATAAAAACATACTTCAGTTAAATGTTTTATAGTATAAGTTATCTATATAAAAAAAATAATTGAAATGTCAAATACAGAAAATGTGTAATTAAAGCACAATAGTAAAATGATATAGTGTGTATGTGGTAAACACAGACAATGTGCCATCTCTGCAGAGAGACAATTTTGACTGAGTGGTAGAGATGCATTTACATGTATTGAGATTTTGCTGGTTGAATTTGATCTCAAATATATTTTGTTCCAATCGCCGTTCTGCTGATCTTCTACGGCACTGAACCACTCCACAATGTGGAAATTCCACTCGGATAGAACTGTAGCCGTGGACAACATTTTGTAGTCCTATTACAATGTACTGTTCATTGCTTGCTATAGCTTGTCAGCGATTTCTGGACAAAACAGGACTGCGTTACTTCTAACTTTCAGACAAAAATGTGTTGTATGCGTAATAAGCCAAATAACGCGGCAGAATTCTGATACTCACATCAAAACCAACTTTTGAATTAACATGGGTATTGTTCCAAATAAGATTAAAAGAAAATTTCAGTGTTCATAGTCAAATATAGGAAATTTTAAGAAAATAAATACATAACAATTGGTAACTGTACTTCTTTTTTGATGTTATTCATTCCGTAAACTTTTATGTCGTTTTTTTTTTCGTTATGAGCTAAAAAGTACAATACAGAGAAATTGGCGGAATCACATAAGTACTGACTGTCCGTCCGTCCGTCCGTCCGTAACAAAACTGCGGTATAACCTATGGGCACTTTAGGTTTGCCCTGTCTGTTCATCTGTCCGCCAGAACTGGGGCATGTGATAACTCAAAAAGTACTAAATACATTTTATCAATCGGTTATGTTTTACCAAAAATAAATAATATACATCAAAAATGTCACCAGCAGATAACTGCTTTAAAATACTTATAAAATACTTATTGGTGATCACTAGCCAATTATTATGATAAAGACGTAATCGTGGCTACTTCAGCAGAGAAAACAAAATTATCTGACACTGACAGTAGTTATCGTTATTGACAGTTAACATCTCCGTTCATTGTGTAAATAGAAAATCAATGTTTGGCTCCTAATAAGTCTAGATCCCTACTATACAGGCCCTACTTTTCTATTTCCTTGTGTTTTGTGAAACGAAATATCATTTACGTTTTAAACATACCAATATTATTTTAGATTCGTTATAAATACCGGTGTGACTTGATTTTAAAAATAAAAGAAATCCAAGTCAAATGAAGACGTTTAGATATATAAGTAACTTGACATTAGTCTAGTCTCATCTCCATGATCTCGGTCAAATTTATATAGATTCGTTTATTGACACGAGGTCGTCGATTAGTAAAAAATTGTCTGTTAAAATTCTGGCTTTAAATGGATCAACGAGAGCTCTACTGTTGGCACACCATTTGGTACAAAGGAACAAAATTATCTTGAGCAATCTACTATAAGGCTTTAACCAATTCAAGGGGCCCGGTTCTGAACATAAGTCCATATTTTCAATAGTTAATTAGAATTATATAATAGACGTAGACTTATAGCTGGCAATTTCATTAGCTCTTATATAATGTTATGTTTTAGATAAACAAGTAGCGACAAAACAAAATTAATACTACATGTAGACCAGTGCGCTTTGTACAATTGGTGGAAATACTGGCCTAGATCTATTTAGATCTATATATGGTCTAATGAAAAAAATGAAATATTTCCACACAATGAGAAGAGAATCCATTTAGAGATCTCCGGAGCTCTTGAACATGTCGAACTTCCTAGGGTCAGAACGTGAAAGGTTTTCCACTTGGTTCAAGTTCATATATCAAATAAGACAAAATATGTTTTGATCAATATCGTTAAAATGTTTTAATTTGTATAATTATATTCCTATTAATCTTTCAGTAGATATGCACAAACTATATTGTTCTTGAGCGCATTTTGATTCCAAACGTATTTCAAACTTCAAGCATTTTTGTTGCAAACATATTCAAGGTTATTTTAAGACAAATAGATCTACCAAACTGCAAAATGATTCAACGAAAATCATATAAATTGTTTATTAATTAATGTTGACAAATTTAATAATTGTGCTATTTCACTTTCTTTTACAAATTTATGCTATTTCATCTAGCTTTGGTATTTCTGGGGGTTCCCTTATTTAGTATATTCATTAGTGCCCTCTTCTGCATCTATAGGCCAGGAAAGGATAAAGCTAGCTAGGCTGCTTCAGTTGAGAAAATGTGTCATCATATTATGACCAAGTTAAACTGTCATTTTATCATAAAGATTTAATAACAATAATATTGTTGTTAAACTGCAGCGAGAGATTCTAAGCTAACTCTCTTACTATCAGCAAAAACATTGACTGTAAATCTACATATAGGATCTAAATTTTTAAAACTTGAGCGACAGTTTTAAATTGTATTGTCAATACCCACAAGAAACTTAAATTCATCTGTTTCATTTACAGTAAGCAATTGTTTAATTATATCTCTATATAGAAATCTAGATCTATTGTTAATTTTTAATTTACATAGGCGATAATATATAAATCTAGTCGCTAGAGGTTCTAGATTGTCTATTTGTTATTTTAATAATAAATCTGAACTTAATAGTAGCCGACTTGATGTTATACCAAAAGTAGATCTAGATCAAAATCTAGATCTACACCTAGATCACTTAAATATAATTCTTGATCTAGTCTAGATTCTTTTTTAATCAAAGGTCATTATCTGGTCCAGAATCATCAGACTTGAACGTTAAGATAGATTAAATCGAACGTAGAAGTTTCCCCCCTTTAAGTTAGTTTGTTCAACCTTGCGCTCAATAGTATTTGATAGTGAACACTGAACAACTTCATGTATTTGAACTAGCGTTTCCAAATGCGTCAAAGTACGTCACCCCCTTAGCAACCATCGGATGCGAAACTACAACACGAATCAGTGTTCCTAGCTTTACTTTAACTCTGGCGTAGTTCTGACGTCACGGGCACTATCTACATGTAGAAGTTATGTTGAAAACAGTGAAAAGTGATAGAAAACTTTTGAATGTCTGTGATTTGCAATATATGTCTTGGACTAGACCACCTAGGTAAACAATGGTCATGGCGGAGAGATCTAAGGCGCAAGTGCGGGTCGGATTTTATGAAATAGAACGCACAATTGGAAAAGGAAACTTCGCTGTGGTAAAATTGGCTAAGCACAGAATCACGAAAACTGAGGTGAGACAAAGGTGTAGTGTTATTTAAATCACGACAACCCATCTGTCTCGATAATTTGGCCAGTTCACATGCACATTATCGTTATCAGATAACAAAAAGTATGATCAGCATTATATTGAATTTTCATTGTATTTATCGTGTTTATTTTCTTTAAAAACCGGAAGTTGAATTTGAGTAAAAATGATGTTGTACATGTGAAATGTATTTAAAATCATATAAACTAATGAAGTATTTGGACTGATGTACCGGTGTTTGATTTATCTGCTTTATTGTTCTGTGTATTTCATTAATTCTTGAGTAGATCTACCATATGATAATTAAGCTTCTTCAATTAATAATTGTGTTTTTAATATAATGGCTATAATTTCTTGTCAAGTTTCAATTTGAATGAACTAGACTACATGTATTATACTGTTGTCAACAGAGCAAAGTTAAGATATCCCCTGCAAATTAAGATTTGTAAAGGAGACTGCACCTTAATGTAGATTTTGAACATTTATTTGAAATTTTACTAGCAACATGAAAGCGTTTTTTTACTGAATTTTCTCCAATTTTAATTATGGTCCTTTCCATCAGAGGGGTGTGTGGGATAAGTTGGCTCTAGCGGTTCCACCTATGCAGGGTTGAGCAGTGGTTTCACTTTGTACAAAAAACAGCCACAAATAGAGCTTAAAACACATTGCAGGGGCATTGGTACTGGTAGGGATTTTACCATCACCACAATATTTATTTCATCAAGTGTCCACTAATAGAAGTTCCAGTAGTAGTAGTCTAATGATAGAACTGGGGGGGGGGGGATGACCAATGCCAGCATTAACAAAAATGTTTTGATCAATTTTATGCACAGTGTTTTAATGGAGACTTTTGCATTCTGAATTTATGATTTTATCAATGTGATAACATTAGTATATTATTGTTATCAATGATATTTATCAACAGTTTGTTATGTATATAATTAATTCATACAATAAGTCATTAAGTGCATTTTTGATACATTTTATACAATCCCCATCATCATTTATAAATGTGGTTCAATGCCATCACATTCTGCTGAAATTGGTTACCATTTGTAACCTGAAGGCCAATGAAATTTTAGTTGGTGGACCAATGTATCAATTAAGGAGTGTATCATTGTTGAACTATTGTGAAAGATTAAGAATATGTTAAAATTTATTGTTTTCTTGTCAAATACATGCAAAATACAAACATATGTCTATTATTAAAAATATAAAAGTTTTAGCTTAAATTTTAACTACTCATTATAATTAAAACTAAAATATATGTAAACATGTATGTAATATGATGAATTCTAATGCTCATTTCAATGGAAATCCAAAATTCAATGCAGACTATAAAATACTTTTCTCTCGATTGATGGTTTGATGTCCTTTTAGGGTTTTTTTTTCTCAGCAATTTCTGGAACATGACCCAAGGTCAGGAATTTTTACAATGTTTTAGACAAATTTGGAAAAAAAATGACAACATAATGAACATATTGTATACATCAAATAAGACAAAGATATATTTAGTTAATTTATTTTCTTTTATATTTTACTCATGAGCACATATTACAATTTAATAAATTATATTGCATTGTGGAAGTTAAATGTAACAAAATGACAATAATTTTACTTATTCCTTGAATTTGGAATTTCCTTCTTGAAATTGGGAAAAAAAACTTTTTGGCATTGTGAACATGACCGAATACAGGTCATCCAAATGGGCCAGAAAAAAACAACCCTGCTTATATTGGGCTATTTTGTCAGGATAAACATTCAGTTCAGATGGCAGATAATTATATTAAGACCAAACTATGCCCCTGGTTGTAAATGATGAGTATATCCCTGGTTGTAAATGTTAAGTATAAAATTTATAATATGACAGAAACAACTTTATGTACATCTATATTGTAAATGCAGAAAATTCAGCAATATAAGTTAAAAGTCTTAGTGTCCACAGTTTAAAAATGGGTAGGTAGGAAAACCTAAAACAGAATCCTTTTTTATGTAGCTCCTTTTTTTTCTGCATGCATATATGACCTGGCTGCTTTAAAACTGAAATGTCAGGAAGTGAAAAGATAAAATGTTTCACTTGACAGCTTTTGCACATAACAAGTCTCTCTTTTGTTTTCTACTCTTCATCAAAGTTATCTTGTTTGTAAATATTTGTTATAACTTAACATTTTTGTTGTTTCAATTTTAATGCAATTCTTGATGCGATTTTTTTAGTCCAACAATATAAAATTTATGTCTACATTAGCTGCCTGTATTATTAATGAAATAATTTTTTTGTATCAAATTTAAACTTCAAAACTTTTTATTTTAAAGTAAACAACTCTATTAAAGAGTTCCTTTTTTAGTGAACGGTTGAACCGTTCTCAATAAAAGGTGTAGGAAGTTTGTTGTAATATAGAAATAACCTATATATATGACCAATAATGTATACAAATGCCTTCCACCCACACCATGCATTAAACTTAAATCAATCCCCATTTATTCAACTTTATAATTTACAATACAGGCATGCTCTACGTATTTAAATAACCGTTAACGCTATAGATCAATTGATTTTGAAACTTTTCCAAATTTTGTTTAAAACTTCCATTGTATGATTATTGGTCACCTGCAATTTGTACAGGGAAGTTGTGAAGTTTACAGCAAGATAACGCAACCAACTTAAGACATGTGATATCACATTCACATTTTACCCTATTACCAGCCTAAATATAATAAATGGGCTTGCCCGACTTCCAATTTGGACAAAACCATTCATCATTTTAGGGGGAAATTTAAAAATGTGTACTGACTCATTAGTGATCAGTGCAGACAATGATCAGATGGCGCTGTTCTCTGTAAATGACTTGCCATGTATGTATTGCCGTTTTTACAAATGTTAATTGTTATATACCTTATGTTTGTATCATGTATGATGCACTGAGAGAAATAAAGAATTTGAATTTGAAGTGTCGGTTGATCATGGTCTGCACTGGTCACATGGGTAGATTCACCTGCTGCCAACAGGGTAAAGCTTAACATAATTATATTAATTTAGGATATCAAAATTCTGAATAAAATAAGTATACAGGTATCAAAGCAGTTCAGTACTTCTTATATATATTTTAATTTATTATTTTCACCTTTCAATAAACTATATTATACCTTAAGTTACATATATATATATATATATATATAATTATATATGTATATATCTATCCGGTATCAGGACTAGGTTGTTTGAAATACACATAATTTTCAAATTCATAGGAATATATAATGTATTATAATGTTAATGTGTTATAAAATCTGAGAAAACAAACAAATCTGGACAGTTTCCTATTCATTGCACAAATGAAAGTTAACTTGGTTTTATTAATTGTTGGAAATATGCTAAGAATAGATCATGATGTTATCCGGAACTTGGCATTCCAGCTAATCTGATGGTACAAACTTACTTTTACCATTAAAGCTTCATGGTGCACTACCTGTCACAATAGATTAGTCAACCTGTTGTGCTTATTTTTGAAGCTGTAACTGTGAAAGTTTGTTTGTACCTACAAATTAGCTGGGGAAAAACCCCCAAATATTCATAATTCCCGAATTCGTCTTTTGAAGCAGTACATTGTAAGATACATGCAACTGGTGACAGCTTTCATTATGTGTACATGTTCTATATCTTGACAGTTCTTACTTCTCTTTGTTTCAGGTTGCCATAAAGATAATTGACAAGACCCGACTTGATGAAGCAAATTTGAAAAAAGTTTATCGCGAAGTTACAATCATGAAGCTTTTGAATCATCAACATATAGTCAAACTTTACCAGGTATGTCCTCTTTCCATTCTTGTTGTGTCCAGTTATTGTTGTCTCTACATACTTATGTTCTGCTCCTATCCTTTTCCATCTTATTGTTTTATGGCTTTCGGTAAGCCTGTTCTTGTTTTTATTGTATTTGCCATGTTCTGTATGCATGTCTTGTTGTTTGATGCTGTAGCTTTCTACCTTGTCCTATAATTTTGTCCTTAGTATATCCATTTCCTTTTTGTTCTGTCCTAGTTATGCTGTTCCTTATTCTATCCATTTCCTTTTGTCCTGTCCTGGTTATGTAGTGTCCTATTGTTCATTTCACTGGATATTTAAAGAACTCATTCAACCGCCTCCGTGGTCAAGGGGTTAGAGTCAATAACTTCAAATCCAGTTACCTCTCTGGCGTGGGTTCGATCCCCGGGAGATGCTTCGGTAGTTTAGCGCGGAGGAAGCTAGTCTAGTACTGGTGTAACTCTCAAGAAACGATGGTTTGGAAACTACCCGTCTATATGACTGAAATACTGTTGGGAAAAGGTGTAAAATGAAACAAACAAACAAATTCAACAATTGAGGAACAAATTATGCTATGGAACAAGTTAAAAAAAAGGTTTTAAAAAGGTTTGCAATTTTTAGCCAAAAAACATAGTGCACAAAAGTTGGGTTTGACTGCTGTTTTAGGTTTGAACAGAATTATGATTATAAAGTTTGACTTGGGCTGTGGATTTTAACATTTAACCTTTACCAGAATGTAGTTGTGTTTAATGTGGGCTTTGGGTTTTAATTTTTAGCCTTTCCTTACCTTGACATTGGATAATGGCCTTTAAACATTAGAAGAAATGTAGTATTATTTGATGCCATGGAAGCTTGCACACATGTTATAATATACTTATAGATTTGTAGTAAAGAAGATCACAGGGTATTGTACTTTATATAGATTAGCACTTGAAAGCTGTTATATTTATAAAACAATCTGTTGATGTGTAAACACATTAGAGTCAAAGACATAACATGTCAGTAAACCATAATATTTTGTGTTTGAGAAAACAGTCTGTTTTCATTGGCATTTTTTATCATCCACATTTTTCTGAAATCACTATTGTGCATAAAATATCTATGAGAACTTTTGGCCAATTTTTAGCTCGACTTTTCTATGAAAAGGGGAGCTATCCTACTCGCCCCGGCGTCGGCGTCGGCGTTGGCGTCACACCTTGGTTAAGTTTTTCGTACCACCCCACTTTATTTCAGAAGTATTACAAGTATGGCTTTGAAACTTACCATACTTGTTCACCATCATAACCTCCATCTACAGACAAGAGTACATAACTCTGTCAAGGTTTTTGACAGAATTATGGCCCTTTTTTGACTTAGAAAGTGTATTGAGCTTGGTTAAGTTTTTTGTACCACCTCACTTTATTTCAAAACCATTGGAGGTATTGCTTTGAAACTGACCATACTTGTTTACCATCACGACCTTCATCAACAGACAAGAGGACATAACTCTGTCAAGGTTTTTGACAGAATTATGCCCCTTTTTGACTTAGAAAATACATTGAATATGGGTAAAATCCACTTATTGCCTTAACCCTTTGAGATATTGCTTTGAAACTTTTAATGCTATTTCACATCATTACCCCCATCTGTACGCAAGAGAAGGTAACTCTGTCAAGGATTTGCTCATGGCCATTGTTCACTTTAAAAATACAGAGATTCTTGTATTGCCTTTTACTGCAAAAACTTTTTTTATTGGCAAGCAATAAAAAAGTCGAGCGCGCTGTCTTACGGACAGCTCTTGTTAAATATGGTAGGACCATGAAAAATGGAGAATATTAATAACAAAACCAGCATAATAGTCTGTACAAACAAATAGTATTAGCATGAATGACATGGCAAATTAATTTGCTTGTTGCCAGTGTAGTGCCATGCCAGTATTCATGTTGCTCCCACAAATAATGTTTCTAATATAGTGACTGTTTCAGCCGACTTTCAGGACATATAAAACCATGACCAATCCTTACGGAGCATGCAGAATTTTTCCATTTTTGGCATAGGTGCTAATCGTATACATTCCATTCTTATTTATAAACTTGTGTTAAACATTTTACTTCTGAAAAACAAAAACATATTTACATGGTAAACAAGGCCATTAGGAAGTAACTGTCTTCCCTGGTTTAAAACAACTCTGATTGAAAATGTTTTATAGCCATTGAATTTATGTGATTTTCTCAAAATCATAATAACATTACATGGGTTAGAAATCTTAATGTAGCCAGATTATGATGTCTGTTGCCAAGTTAATAAAATATAATATAATGGCATTTGTGAGCTCTGTCAACATTTTACTTGTATAAATAATACCCAGGTTAGAATCCTACTATGGCAATGTTTAAATACTTTGCATGTCAGTGGTTCTGCTTGGGTATGTGTATCTTCATGCTTGAAATCTGTGATTATTATACATGACCTCTAACCTGAAAACCACCTCATCACTAGGGCATCTTTTTGTGGAAGTTTGTGAGTTTTTGGCTTGTGACTTCCATAATGTAATGCTTTTCCTTTTTACCTATAGTAACTTCCAATGTTAGGCATTTTGCAGTCTCTGACCTCCAAAATTTTTACTTGCATCACTCTATTTATGATTGGTTTTTGAACCCTTTGAAACTGTAAGTTATAATTAGCCTTTGCCACCAGTATAGAGTCAGGCCAGTCAGCACACTCATACACTCAGACTGGGTGACTTGGAGAATACTGTTGCCAGACGTTTTCTGATTTTCATCTTGGTATCCCCAAAATTGTAAGGAGTAAGTTTTATAGGGAATTTGCAACTTTCAAGTTCAATCAAAACAAATCACTAAAGGTTACAGTCATAAAATATTTTAGTGACTTCCATTTTATACAAAATATTAATACTATATAATATTATTATACTAAGGAACTGCCATTAATCTAATAAATCATGTTCAGTTGTAAAAATAACTGTTAAACATTACTAAGAAATCTTGCTAAGCTATTTTATGATGTAGATTTCCTGACAGGATTTAGAATTATGACAGTACATAGTATTAAGTAATAAGTTTTGCTAATACTCTGTGCACTAGAGTGAATTTTTTGCTACTTAAAGTCTGAAGGCATGGTAATTTGTTCTTAACTTTCATGAAGTGAAAGATAGTGACAGTGTTGCTTTTCCAAGGGAAGACTTTTTTCTGTGAAATAATTTTCAGGAAACTTGGAATAATTGATAGATCATGCAGTATTTGTCTCAGTGTCAAGTGCTTTCTAAAAATACCGAGACTTCAAAAGCCTAATGTTGTTAAACCTGTCATGCTGGTTTTTTTGAAGCAATAAAAGGCTATTGAATAAGCATCACAATAAAAATGTTTTTTTTTATAAAAAGGTTGAATTGTTGATATTAATCTAAAGCAAACATTGTATAGTGATATTATTGAAACCAATTATGTATTTAGTAGCTGAAACACATATTTTGGTTATGAAATGTCATTATAGCGACCAAAAAAGATTTTAGACACGAGGTTGTTGGTAATTACCTTAGTCCTAGTAACTACATCATACACTTATAAAACAGTTGATTGTCTTTTATAGATGTTGACCATTGTTAAGACAATCTTAATGTACGAAAGTATGGTTTATTTTACAGTAGGAAAGTATGGTTTGTTTTACAGTAGGAAAGTATGGTTTATTTTACAGTATGAAAGTATGGTTTATTTTACAGTATGAAAGTATGGTTTATTTTACAGTAGGAAAGTATGGTTTATTTTACAGTACGAACGTATGGTTTATTTTACAGTACGAAAGTATGGTTTATTTTACAGTAGGAAAGTATGGTTTAAGTATTGTTTATTTTACAGGTTATGGAAACAAAGAATATGCTGTACCTTGTATCAGAGTATGCTCCAAATGGTGAAATCTTTGGTAAGTCTCTTTTTATAGTTTCACAGCAGGTTTTTTTCCCTTCTATAGCAGGGACCATTTGAGGTTAGTTCCTGAAAGAATAATTCTTTAAAATCATGCAGTTTTTCCCGAAAATTGAAAAGTGTCAAAAGTATTGACTGCATTCTTGGCATACTTTCTGATGTCTATAGGACAAGGGCCATAATTAAATGACTTGTATTGCTAGAGTTATTTCCCTTTCTCACAATCACACAGAAAAGAGTCTTTTAAATGAATACCAATATCATGAAATATCTTAAAATGTGAAAGAAAATATATTTGGTAAAAATTTATTGAACTTGTTAAATGAAATTTTATTTCATGGCAATTCACAAGAGTGCCTATATAAGGATTACAGGCCCTAATGAACCTACATTTAAGACAACATATTGAAATCTGCAGATAATAATGAAACAGTGACAAACACTCTCTTGCGTGACAAAAAATAAGCTAAAAATAGATTTCTGAAAACTGCCAAAAGAAATCTAGAGGGGTTTCTGGTAATAAAGATACTAGTATCGACATTGGGGATGTTAAACAGATACATTACGGTCCTTAGTGTTTGAAATTATTTGTTGTCCAATAGAATTGCAGTATTTCAAACGAATCTTAACACATTTACTTTGGTAAATCAGCAAACCGTTGATCAGTCTAGTAAATCGACTGTTTGCAAAAATAATTTAAAACACTAAGCTGGTTAAAATTTGTTAGTATGTATTTACAAAATTAAAATGGTCACGCGGCTATGCCGTGCCTGAACAATTTAATTTTGTAAATACATACTAATAAACTTAACCTATACATAAATGATAATCCCTAACATATGTCATTAGCATCTGTAAAATTAAATGGACAATCTGTAAAAGACTACAGCTTTTTGTTCATACATCATGGTCTACTGAGCTACACGTAATACATTTGGAGTTTCTTTATATGGGTAAAAGATGCATCACATTTTTAAATTGCTTTTACGTCATTATGGCTATGCAATAGAATCCAGTAGAACTAGAACAATAGCCTGACCAATCTTAGTGCTCAATTCTCTGTTAGATAATTCTAGATTGGATAGAAAAATATAATTTTGTAACGAGTACTGGCAATCAATAGAGCTATGTTAGGATTTGACGTCACGTTTGCCATTTGCCTTTGTAAAACTGATTACTGTTAATTGTATAATAAGAAAATGCTTTCAGGCATACAAGTTTGCAAAGATCGTTAGCGTGCTTGAATATTGATGCGTCCAGTAACGTATGGGAAAAATTGCTATTGCTGCATGCTGTTACATTTCATTTTAAGAAATTTCTCACCTATCCAGTACTTGATTGCATGAATTGTGGCGAACTATGGATGTCAATATTAATGCACACATTTTATATGCAAAATCTTTAGTTTATTGGCCTCCTATTGGTGATAAGTGAATCTCTTAATGTCACTTATTGGGGTTAATATCAATTATAATGTTAAATTTTACGACTATTGCCTGCGCATTTTGATACTTGATAATATAAACTGTTGTTAATTTCTCAGTTTTACAATAGGCCCTTGTACTGAATAATTTGCTATAATCACCAGTTTCTTTGTTTACTATCTAGATATTGTTGGGTCTTTTTATAGACAAGTCGACAGTATACATGCTAGATTGACGTCATAACTCGTTTGATGAATTGCCCATCTTAGCTGGTTTGTGGTAAACTGTCACAATTTCAAAGCATCTTCCTTGATCAAATCAGTTCACATATTGACTGTTCTATTTTAATAGCTTTGTTACATCATGTCGAGTATTTGCATAACAGGATTTATTCTCCTTATAGAAATTACAAGAGAAAAAAAATGTAGTTCTTGTTAAATGTTAGTCTGGCTTTTCTGCCACATTTTTAGGTGCATTTAACCCATACCAGGCATAATATGTTAACTGGAATAGAATTTTGCAACCAACGGACTGAAGTCTAAACATCTTAAATGGACTTGTCCATCTTTCAATCTGGACAAACCCATTCATGGTTTTTAGGGAAAATCTCATAACTAAATAGCCAACCGAGTGCAGTCACCATGATCGGATGGCATGAATGCGCAGACTGACCTGATGGTCTGCTTTGCTTCAATTGCAACCACAAGTTAAGGATGAAAGACTTCAACGAGACATAAGTTTGCTGTTATCAAATGGTTGACCTTGTGGAAATATTTTTTTTAAATTTGCATTTTTTTTAATGATTATTTAATGAGTAGGTGGCGTGTTATTTGTTTTGTTTGGGTTTTTTTTTTAAATTAGATTTTTTTGATTTTTTTTTAATTGGCTTGTTTTTATTTAAAAAAAAAATCTCTTCAGTAAATGACTCGTCTTTGTCAGGTCAGTGTGCATGCACTCAAACTGGGCTTTAAAAAGCCAATTTAGTTTCAAATTTCCCGATATATTAAAGCTTCGATAAACATTATGAAAAGAAAATTAATTATTTAATTTGACTTTTGTATGATCAGGATTTTTTAAAGGTGTTATTTAGTTTAATAAACATCTTTTTTAAGTGTTAACCCAAATTGGTACATCTTTTACATAGCCTCTGTGAAATTGGCACCACATGATTTTTTATGAGAAGTTAAAGTATCAGGTGTGATATATGTGTTTTATTGGCATCTCCTCCTGATATTTATATACTATTTATAGTCATCTCTATACTTAACTCTTATTGATAGGAAAAAAAATCATGGTGATTGGAACAGCAAAGTAACTTCAGTTGTAGGCGAAAACTGTCTAATAAAACTGTTCCACACGACATAATGACGTGGGTAATTCAAACAGACATGGCATGTAAGAGAAATATAAAAATAAGTTAAATGTAAGACCTGACTGATAACTTTGTAATACAGCTTATAATGTAAGGTATTTTAAGACCACATGGCACAGTGCAGTGGTTAGCGCATGGCACTGTGGTTAAGGTATCAGAATTTTAATCATTAAATGCAACTTACTGTATAATTATAATGCTGGATTTGAAACTTGCCAAGGGTAGTTATGCTACCATTTTATTTCTTATAACCATTTCTACAATCTCTGAATATAAATGCAGTACTTAATTTAATTATTTTTTCCATGACTTTTAAGTATTGTTAAATTTAATGCTCAATTCCATGAAATAGAGTCTTACTAAGAATTTTTGTGACAATAACCCTGGCATGGACCTTAGACATCTGATAAAATTAATTTTCTAACAGTACTTGAAGTGATGTTAGGAGAAGTTGAATTATACGTTAGACCATCCTTAAAAAAATGTTTGTTTGCACTCACGAAATTTATTTTGTTATGAACTTCAATTGACATAACACATTGTTTGGAAATATTTAAAACATTTTATGAGAGAGACACTCATTTTAGTGTGAAAGTTTTTGATATCATGTTTGAAAAGTCACATATTCATAGATAAAAAGCTGAGAGATAGAAGAAATAAAATGAAGTTCTTATTAAATCAGCATTTAGTTAATAATTTATATTATCAAAGCCTATAATTATTGTCAAGCATTTTGAAATTCCATGTCTACGTTGGGAGTACAGTTCAATTAAAAAATAATAAATTAAATTGAAAAAAATCGACCTACCTGCCCGCCTTGGAAATTCTGGGTCGGGTAACAGCAAACAAACATTTTTTTAAGGATCATTTTGGATGGCCTTACTACATAAATCTTTGCTGTTTTAATATTATTAGAAATATTAGATTTGTTTCATTCTCTTTTAGCATTTTTAATAATAGAATAGTAGACACTTACAATGATTGAGATTGAAAGTTGAGTAAGCTCAAATTAGCAACAGTTAAAGCTATTCTGCACGATTTTTTTTGTGAGGAAATATCAGGCGTACACTTAAACTTGTTTGTATTCTGTTACCATAGTAACAAAATCATGATTTTAGGATAAAATGACGTAAGTTCGTCTGTAAAAAGAGACTTTTCTTGACACAATTGCTTTTTTTGTGAGCTTGTTATTGTGATAGGGTAATTAATTCTATGTGCCGAGGGTATATTGATCTCCAAATGATAGAATAATTATCTGCTGTTAATGTGGCATTAGAAAAAGATGTTTCGCTTTTTTATCTTTTGCAAAGCCTCATTATCATTTCCTGCTATTTTTGTAATTGTATCTAATTGCAGAATAATACATAATTTGAAAATCATGAGAAATACTAAGTCTTGTTTCCTCATCAAACCATTTATATTATTTATTTTATTTTGAAGCTCTGTGAACTGGTTTTGCCTTGAAGCTCTGTGCACAGAACTGGTTTTATTTTGAAGCTCTGGGAACTGGTTTTGCCTTGAAGCTCTGTGCACAGAACTGGTTTTATTTTGATGCTCTGGGAACTGGTTTTGCCTTGAAGCTCTGTGAACAAAACTGGTTTTGTTTTGATGCTCTGTGAACTGGTTTTGTTTTGAAGTTTTGTGAACCTGAGTTTTGTTTTGAAGTTTTGTGAACCAGTTTTGTTTTGATGGTTAACAGAACTGATTTTCAAAGCTGTCTGTTAATGTTAAGTTAATTAATAAAGCAGATCATTAATGAAGGCATCTGTGGGTCATAGCTTTGGATTAATTTAGAAAGATCTTGTTATTCTGTGATGAAATAGTGGAAAAGCTTGTCTTACATGTACATGACCAATGAACCTTTATTCATAAGTACAGCTGTGGTGATTCTTTTAAAATATTGGCTGTAAAGTTCCGTTAAAATTGGAAAAAAGTAATCTTAAAATAGCAGACATATTTTTTCAGAAAGGTACTAACCTTTCACCTTATCAAGACATTTTTGGGTTGTTTTTCGACAAAAATTTATCCCTCATACATAAAAAAGATAAAAAAAAGAAAGGTTTTTTAGTTATTTAAAAACTAGCCCCCTATTCCTGTGGTGACTGATTCTTTTTAAAAAGTAAAATCCAGCTTTTTTTTTTTTTTTATTAAAACCTCAAAATTTTAAATTTTCCATTTTTTATTTTTTGCGTTTTCAATATATCATCAGATGTATGCAACAAATGTGTTATTTGTTGTTTTTTTGTGAAATTTATAATGTCAAAAACAAAAACAATGCATACTTTTGGTATTGTTAAATTTTCTGACCTAGAGCTTGTGATAATGACTTTCATAGGAAACAATTACACAGAGCTAGGCCAGCCAGCATGCAGTGTATCCGGACTCTGCTCCTATAGATTTTTGTGTTTTGATATAGAAATTGATTTATTTAAACATATATGCTTGATTGCGAAATAGGTTCTTGAAACTTCTATTAATAACTTTCACGTCCGGTTCCTTGAACCTGACCAGTACTGGTGTCACATGAAGAAACATGATGGTGACCTGATTAGGGCTCCAACCCATGATCCCTGGGTTAAGAGGCAGTGTCACCTTAACCGCTTGGCCACCACTCCCTAGAAATTCATTGACAATTCCAATATTCAAAGTATTAGAAATATCATTATCAAGAATCAATAGGTTAAATGTTTAATATTTTTGTTATGTCCATTACAGATTACATTGCACAACATGGCAGAATGACAGAGCCTGAAGCAAGAAAAAAGTTTTGGCAAATTATAAATGCTGTAGATTATTGTCATAAAAACCGGGTGGTTCATCGTGATCTCAAGGTAAGGTTTTATTCTAACTATAATAGCAATATTTTGTGTCTCTAAGTTTGCTTGCGATCTGTAACTGTCCGATCACTAGTTGCCGATCACTAGTGGCCTCTTCCATGAATATGAAATTGCCAAGTCTTGGTAATTAATTTGAAATTGCCAGGTTTCTTCTTTATAATGGAAAGTCTATACAATAAGTATTTAGCTTAAGTAAATTTTAGACGGCACAGTGTTAGTAAGTATCTAATGTTGAAAGTTGCATATTCAAACTGGAGCTACATGTATTTCATTTCATAAAATTAGTTCTATATAATATATAACCTGATATGATATATGATGATGATAATCATCATCATAAACATCATCATTTCTAAAATAACAGCATCATATAATAAATAATTATGATAAATTACACAACTTGTGAATTGTTTTTAAGATAAAGTTTGCTTTGGTAACAAAGAAGTTTTTGAAATTAAAGATGTACAAAGGGAGTTTTAAAAAATCTCACTTGTATTTATAAAACGGATGATTAAATTAATTTTTATCTTGTTTTAAATTAAGTGACCTATAACGGGTTATTCAAGAGACACTATATACTATGTCTCTGGTAATTCTAAGAAATTTTAACTGTAGAATTTACCAGATAGATGGTTGTTTTTTTCTCAAAGACACAAGATAGAAAACAAACATAACAGAAAAAATAGAGAGAAACTGATGATAAAAATATGTAAATTAAACCAATAAACCACTTTTTTCTCAACGATTTGAAGCTGGAGAAAAACTTGAGTGAAATAAAGAAAATGAAAGAGTAGATTTTATTGATACCAATGAATGGCTGAGCATTTAACTTAGTGCCAATCACCACTGATCAGCTGTTTGTGTATTGACTAGATGAGTGGTGGGTTTTTTATTGGAGGGAAATTATGGCTGTAGAACTGAAGCTAAACTATCTCAAGTGCGTCACAGACTACGTCAATTAAACAAATAGAATCAGTGCGGTATTGATACTTTCAGAGCAGAAATGGCAGTCCTGAACTTTGATATTTTACATGCTACGTCATTGCAGCAGGGTATCATTTCACATGGTGCTACCATTCTTTATTTTCTTCTGCTAAATTAATTTGTAAGAATTTATTGTTTTCCTTTCTCCCTCAAGGTACAACCGGTTAACATATTGAATTTGATTATTTTTTTCTTCAAATTTCTTTCATAGTTTGTTTTCAAGTTATTTTTGTTAAGAGCAACAAAGTGACTCTTATTTAGAGATGTTGATAAATAATTTAGTGTGTAACTGTTTATATTGAATTGTTTTTTTATATATTGATAATAAACCCAAAGCATTCAAAGTTTAGATAGATATTAAGAAAAATTTTATCCGCCTATATGACTGAAATACTCTTGGAAAAAGGCGTAAAATGAAATAAACAAAGAAAGATTTTATACATTGTCTTTTCACTTTCTTAGAAATATTTTCACTCACATGGAATAATTGTCTGTTACTAAATAGGTTGCATGTATTTCCATTAAAGTCATGTGTTAGTTTATTTATTTCATAACTTTTTTTTTCCTAAAAAATCCTAATTGTATTGCATAATAAATAAATATCATGACTCATGTTGGAATTTTGCTGTTAAATTGTTGTTGCTGTTTTTGTTTTGTTTTGTTTTTTTGTTGATTATTTTGTTACTCAACATTTTCTCCAGAATAATTCTCGGCAATAAATTTAGGATATAATTAGCGAAATTTGCACAAGAATTTAATATGCTATCTATAATTATCATTGGATTTTATGCATTGACATTTAAGATTTTGTAACTGTTTTGAAAACAGACTTATTTGTTTTCAGTTTGTGTCGATGTTTTATTATTATTTAAGATAATTGTATTTGAAATGATGCTGTATAAAATAGAAACATTGTATATAATTGAAATATGAAGCATTGCAACTTTGTTGATAATCATCATAGGTTATAAGCTAGAACAAATAGGGCAGGGGGAATGTTTTTTTAGATTAATGCAGAAAAAGTAAGATCTTTAGAATTGCATAATATGTTTGAATAATTTTTTTTTTTTTTTTTCGACCATTTGATTTCTACTTGATATATTCCTATTTTATGAACCTTTTACAATAATGGTAATGAAAAATGTGAATATTTTTCTTTAAAGTAGAAAAGAAGGCCAATATTATCTTTTTTTAATCCTTGCGAAAAGCCTGCATTGATCGGATATAATGATATAACCATCTCATGCAGAGTATGTGACAATAGGAAAAGAAGCATGTTTTGAAATAACAACTTAAAAATGTGCTATCAAAGGTTACAAATCAATGTTAGAAAGAGCTCTTTTTTACGTCACTGTGGATTCGAAAGTAAGGTAATATTCGAATCGCAAATACCGGGTGCTATTAATATTCATAAAGTTGAATGGATGATAGAAAAAGGCAACAAAGAAATGTTTGTACATGAAACTTGTCCAGGAGTTATATATAGTATGTGAATGAAGATTAAAATATTTTAGTGTTTGTAGAAGAACAGGTTTTGTTTGTTTTGGGTGTTATACGTATTTTGAGGTTTTTGGAGGAGTTGAAAAAAAAAATGACGCAAATATGTAGATGAATGTCATTGACCGCATACACGTGTGTGAAATGAATCATTTAAATAATGCAACTAAATTTTTTGAAATTTGTTTCAATTTTTTTTTCTCTTTTTCAAATTACTTGAAAAAAATCACAAATTGTTGAATTTTATTAGGAATAAGAACTGAGATATTAAAAGTTACCCATTCAGAAGTTTACTTTATTTAAAGAATAGCATTGCAGAAGATGTTCGTGTAAGCTTACATTTCTTTATTTAGTTATTTACAGGTAATATTTTACATCTTGTGTATAAACATGAACGGGCGGAATACCCTAGAAGATAAAAGAGGTTTAACCTTTATCATGTAAACCTGCATGCATACATTATGTTGACAATAAAGCATTTCGGGGATGCTTTTTACTGTTTTGTATTTAAAAAGGAAATTTGAAATGTAAATATTACTATGATTATATCATCATAGGGAAACCTGTATCCATAGACTGCTAATTGAGGCAAAAAAAAGTAAAACTGTTTTCCCAATAACCTGGGGTAGAGGGGTTATTAAAGTAACTATGTATAATTTTCCCAATTGTCTTTTAAATGAAAATTTTCATCGGTCCAACCAATTTATTTCCTAATAGAAAACATTGGGTTAAAAACAGCACCAAATGTTATGGTGAAATTAAAGTTTCAGGTAAATTTAGATTGAAATGATTACACCTAGTATAAAGGTGAAAAAATACAAGGGAATTTTTTACTTCGGAAAAAAACAAACAACATTGTAGAAAACCAAATTTTGAAAAATTATTCTTTTGTTTTAAATAATATTTTGGTTTTCCCAATTTTTATAGAGCCCTTAAAAGCAAAAGGTCAAAGCCCCAATTTTTATGTAATTTTTACAACCCCAATTACAGAAAATTTTTCATTGCTTGCTTGTTAGGGGATGTTGTAAAATTGTCCAATTAAGTCATGCATGTCCGGTTGTTAGGGGATGTTGCATGGGTGCAAGTTTTTATGCATATGCCTGAAGCTCAGGTTTTTTTTGTGACAAATTTCATTAGCCTGATATTCATGGCAGGACCTGTTGTAAGGGTCTAAGGATTGGTTTTTTCCTAACAATGACTATGTGTGTGTAATTTATGGTATTATACATACAACAGGATATGCCTGTTATGTATATTGTAGGTACAAACATTGACAACAAATTTTTTTCTTCCATTTCACAAACTAATGGTATTGTAATATGGTTAAATAATTTATTCAGTTTTTAGTAAACACTGGCCAGCCTTTCCCTATTACGTAGAAGCTGTCCCTTCCCAAGTTAACGTACTTTACTGATAAACGTAAGTGTATCTGAGGATATATGTAAAACTTTATAAATATTAGTTATAATTTTGCGTATAAGAAAACCCCCTTTTTAAAGAACCCATTTAAATTTAATTATGATTTTAAAAAATATAAAGTGAACAATCTGATCAATATAATTACATTAGGAAGTCTTTTTTTGCAAAATTACTATGAATAATAAAATTATCAAAGGGACTTGGTCAATTTCCCAATTGGACAAAACTTTGATCATGTTTTAGATGTTTAAAAGGGAAAAAAGAACGATAAAATAACAGAGGCCATAATGTTTAGAGTGCACCAATAGTCATCAGGTCAAAAAATTCATCGGGTTGCACCTATGTGATCAGGGACCAATTTTCGTCAGAGTGCCCAATATGTCTTTCAAAATGCACCAATATGTCATCGGGTTGCACCAAATGTGATCAGAGTCCCCAAATAGGGTAAAATGATCAGAGTGCACCAATTGTAATCAGATGCCCCAATATGTCAAGAGGCCCCAAAATATGTAAGATGCACCAATTGCCCCCAGAATGCACCAATATGATTTGATCGAAAGTGATCTAAACTTTACTATTGGGTCGAAGTTAAAAATGAGTTGCTGCCAAAAATTTTTAACAGTTATAAAATGAAAAAAATAGATTTTTAATGAATGTGCAAAGTTTAATCAAAGCATTCAAAAACAAATGACGGTCCCAAAACCAAATAATGGGTTTTGCACCACATGGATCAGAAGCCCCATTGTCCGAAGGCCCCAAAATCCAAAGATCCTTGGCGTTACAAAATACAATAAAATGCCCCCCAACGCTGGATCCCTGACGCTGCGCAAACCCCATTTATTTGGTTTTTCATAAAGCGGTTTAAAAAAATTAACTAAACTTTACTTTTGGAAGCTCTCAGCAATGCTCATTTATTGCTACAGAAAGCATTAAATTGAACAGATATTTCAACATTACATCCTTTATCCTTTAATAAAATTAGGTTAAAATTTTCTCTCACAAATTAACAATAATTACAACACAATTAGAGCTCTAATATTAACAGACATTGATAGTATTTAATGTTATCAAACTTAATTTTACCTCATTCTACACATGTGATAATTTCTAAGCTAGCAACACTGATTTTCAGAAAATAGAAAACAATTACCAGGACCTAAGATTTATGTAGGAACATTGCATTGCTAAATGCACATTTTTTCACACATTATTATTACATCTGCAGATTCTAAATGGCATTAATCAAATCATTTGCACTTCACACATGGTCTTCAGCAGACATTAATGTTCCAAACAAAGTAAAGATGCATTCACCATATGTTAAATAAGTTTAGGTATACAACATGTACTAGGCTCTGAGAGCTTCTTCGGCCTTTTGTTTCCCAACATGCACCAGTTCAGATAAACGTTCATTGCGGTATATATTTTAATTAGGAAGCTATAAGCTTATAGACACACTCCAATCTGCTCCTGGAACCAACCAGTACTAAGCAATGAATGTAAAGTTTCTTGCTCGAGGAAACAACGGCTTGCCGAACACATTGTGGTCAGCAATCCTTAGTTTACTAGTCCGACGCTTTAACCGTTTGGCCATGCAGCCACTCGATATATATTTTAGGTAAAAGACACACTATAGAATCTTTTTCTGGAAGGTGACCATTACTAAACAATGAGGGTAAAGTTTCATTCTTAAGGAACCAAAGTTTGGACTTTGATAGGGTTTGAACCCATGCAGCCAGCAATTCCTTAGATTACAAGTCTAACATGTTATCTACTTGGCAGCATTTCACCATCTTATGATCATTAATAAAAGAAGTAAAGCTCAAAAAAGTGGGGTAAAATACATTGGCCCTGAATTGCAGTCAATAATTCAGTAGTAATGATTCAAGTTGAATTTTATTTCAGTAAATTTATGTAGACTCTATTCCCTGTAATGTTTATGAAATAATCAATTGTACTTAATCTAGAAACCTGCTGCACTTGATTCATTATCTAATAAGGCAGGAAGTGACATAGCTTTTTGATATTGAAACATTGTTGGGAGGGCTATAAGTTGTCTCATTGCCATCATGATTCTGCACAATTGACAGTTATATAATCTATAATCTATTGATTGAACAGCTATTTTCATACAAAGAAGCTGAATACGTTCCATAGGATACTATGAACGGAACAAATAAAAATGTGCATAATAGTTATATAATTTCAGCGTAACGAGTGCAATAGAATTTTCCTTGAGACCGAGTTCATACGTACTGCACAGATACACGTGCAGGCTGACATAACTAAAATTGTGTGAGGAAACACACAAAAGGTTGGTAACTCAACCAAACAAATACGAGGAAGAAAAGTCAAAAAAATCTGAACAGTAATCTAAATATAAACTGTGTCTATATAAAAACTTGGTTAATCTATCTATAATCTGTGTTTGTCTATTCCAGGCAGAAAATCTTCTACTTGATGCCAACATGAATATCAAAATAGCAGGTAATACTTTATGAATCTCTTTGCTCTATACATTTTATTACTTTTATATGACTGCCAAATTACATCATTTCTTACTAGCTTGTAACATCATTGTATTACCTTGTATATCACACAATGTATGTGGGTTGATTTGATTGTTCCTCGAGAACAAAGAGAATCTTAAATAAAGATATATTTAACATAAACATCTTGAGCATGTTTCTTTTTTTTTCTCTTTTGAATATCACATTTCTGTTGTCAGTTTATTTCAACTTATTTATTCAACCCTTCCCACATTGTATTTGTATATATGTTCAATATTTGGAGCAATCCAAACACCATAGTAATTTTAAGAGGTTACAATAATTATACAAAATACATCTAACATAAAAAGTTAGCAGTTGAGGGTTAAACATGATGATGTTAAAGAATGCAAGAATTTTTTTTATTTCTAATCAAACTTGCCAGTATTTGTCACATGAGAAAAGAGTAGGGATCAAACCCACATTATCTAAATTGAGTGGCAGACAGTGTTATAATATTCATCTGATGTGTTTAACTTTGTTGTTTTGCCTCTTTAGCATTATTAGATTTTGAAACCAAATCAAAGGGAGATTTATAATGTTATGCATTGAAAAACATCTGCATACTTGAAAAGGTTTTACGTTATTGATATTTAAACTATGTTGTGGTTGCTTCTTTTTTGTGGGTGGACAAGAATTTTGATGTTTTTAATCTGAATTAGAATTAATGTTATGTGGGAATATTTGAGTGCATCATGCACTGATGATGAACGTTAATTGAAGATATGAGCCGCGTCACGACAAAACCAACATAATGGGTTTGCGACCAGCATGGATCCAGACCAGCCTGCGCATCTGCGCAGTCTGATCAGGATCCATGCTGTTCGCTTACAGACCCTATAACAAGTAAAGAAACTGATAGCGAACAGCATGGATCCTGATCAGACTGCGCGGATTATGTTGGTTTTGTCGTGACACGGCTCATATGTTTTTTTGATGTGTAATGTTTTTTTGATGTGTAGTTTTGAGATTTTATCAGATTTGTAACAGTTATGCTCTAGTCTCATTCAGGGGTGGTGTGTATGAGGCAAGCGGATTAATATTTAATTGACCAGAAATAACTTTACTAGTAGGAGGCAATAGATCAGTGGTTAATAAGTTGTCTGCCTCTGATGGGTTTGCTCCCACTGGTTCTATCATCACCATGTAATCTTAGTCATGTGATACCAGTACTAGTTATGCCAGGAATCACACCCCAACTGGTTTCTGTAAGCTTTCATTGAGCATGAATATGATTGAACTATACTTCTGCAAAAATAACCGAGAAGGCAAAATAGGTCAGCTTTGACCATAATCAGAAGTCATGAATGTGGCGGCACATCTATGTCTGCAGTGATTGTAGGACCACCAGCAGGCTGATGGGTTCAAATAATAAAGAACATTGATGTCCTGTTGATACAGAAATTCCTTATATTGAAAATGTTGGGTCCAAATAAAAACACTAAAAAACTTTAATGGCAGCTCAGCCTCAAAGTTAAATGCTAGACAGTTCTAATACAGATATTCAATTGAATTAAAACAAAAAAAGTGAAAGAAATTCTGATTTGCAGGTCTAATTTATATCACAGCTTTATTCTATTCTAACTACATTTCAACCAAACTACAGGTAACCCTTTTATAAGATGTAACAAAATTACATTTTCATGCCTGAAACACTTCAAAGTGTGTAATCAGTGAATAAATCATAAAAGTGTTTAAAAATAAGCCGCATGAACATTATCATACAGGGGGAAAACATTCCAACAAAGTCATTCAATTACAAGTTTAGGTTGTATTTGAAGCATTCATTTTCTCATAAAAATCGGAGTTGTTACGTCATTCACACAATAACTTGAGAATGATTGATGTAAGACAAGATGCTCGCAACCTTTTACACTTGTAAACAATGTCAGGATCTAGTCATTTCACTTGTTAGCTAGCTCTCTACTGAACTTATGTTTACCACTGAAAAAACAAAACGAAAAAATATTATAATGTAAACTTTAAAAGAAAATGTTCATAAACTTAAACAATATCATTTTGAAAAAAATATTCTGTGACATTTCAAAGGTGATGCCTAATTAGCAATTTGAAATTCTGCGTAATTAATAAGTAAATGTGTCATTTAATTGATCTATGCAAGTTCATATCTTACACAATTTTCATATTGCAATTTGTGACAAGTTCAAACTTTGTGTTTTAACTCTGAAAGACTTAAAAAATGTTAATTAAAGTCTCGAAAAAATTGTATAATTAACTCTTTCTGCTTTGAATTCTTGACTTTAAATTGTAACTGAAGGTGGGATTTTGATTTTATATATTTCAATTTAAGTAGGGGAATCCCTGGTTAAGTGGTTAAAATTCTATACCTTCACGGCTGTTGGTACAAATCACATCATTGTCAGGATTTATTTCATTTGTGGGAGCCATCCAGCTGAGTAGAACACTGGTGGTTCTTTTCTATCCAGGTGCACACTCAAATCATATAAAATCAATCAATTCGAATCCCTACAGGGACTTTGGATTCTTTCATGTGAGGAAGTTATCCAGCTAGCTTACGGAATGTCGGTGGTTCTACTCAGGTGCCCGTTGGTGCCTGAAATAATTCACGGAAGGGCACCTGAGGTCTTCCTCCACCAGTAAAGCTGGAATGTCGCCAAATGACCTATACTGTGTTGGTGTGACGTAAAACCCAATCAAACATAGAAACAAATCATAATTATAAAAATCAATCAAATCATAATTATAAAATCAATCAAATTAATAATGTCAGGGTGACTTAAATCCCATCAAATCAAATCATATGAAATAAAGCAGCTTATTGAGGTCGTATTATAAGACAGCAGGCTTGCCCAGCTCTATATTCTTGGCAGTTTTTATTATAACTACAAGCCAATGAAAGGTAATACTTCATAACATTGTAATGGAAATGAAGAAAAAATACATCAAATTAATTTCCATATAGTTTGAAGCTAATTTATTGTCTACTCTTTTAAAATCTTTTGTTTTTTTACAAAATATTCACAAAATAAAAAAAGAAATATTCTTATACAGTAGTTAAATGAAATACATGTACTGTATTTTGATTTCTTGATGTTCAAATTATCCAAATGAGTGAATGGTGATAATATTCACCAAACATTTTTTGTTATATATTTTTACACCCCTGTTGAATGTGGAATATTTCTTGTCTAGCACATGCTGTGGACAGAATTGGTTTCTAATGTATATATTGGCACAGTATCTGTTTACCATACATGATACTATATCATTTTACAAATGGACTTTAATTATACATTTTCTGTATTTGACATTTAAATTTATCTTCATATAGCCTTGAAAATGTATAGGAATGTACCGCAGTATGTTTTTATACTGGTTTCTATAGTTATGTCTATTTCTAAGCAACATGTATTATTTTTTTGTATTATTGAGGAAAAAATAGATATGTGGTCTTTTAATTAGCTGATAGGAACAAATTAATATTAGTTCTATTATTACACAAAATATGGTGACAAAATTATGCCTTAAAAACAAAATCTGCTGGAAAAGGAAAATATAAAATCAGACAAGAAATATAATATGTAGGAGGAGTATATTAATATGCCTAATAAGGATATTTGAATTAAAAGATTTTTATGCTGTATATTGTAAAAATGCAAAATAACATCCAAGCTCTTGTTTAATAAATTTGAAGCCAAATTGAACAAACAACCAGATATAGGACTTAATATCTGACTTAATGTCTATTTTGAAGTATATATCATTCTGCTGTTGTTATTTTCTCTTTCTTTTTGGGGGAAAAAAAAACATTTAAAATTTTTTTAGAGACACATGTTTTTATCTAAATGTTTGTATTTTGAACTTTAGTTGATATCACTGAGATCAGTAAATTACAATTTCCAAGTTCAAACCAGGACGTGCCCATTACATAAATAAGAGGATTAAAATTTTTTTTATGACCAAAAAAAAACAAACATAATTATTTGCTCATAAAAAAAGACAAAATTGTACCTTATTATTAGAAATGAAGACAAGTTTTCCTACAAGATCAAGAAATATTGTTGACCTTTTGAGAATATTGTAATATATATTTGAAGATAGTTTATTGTTATAAATTTGTTAAGATTTGTCACAACAATGTGGGAGTAGATATATGACAAATGTTACGTTGAAACTTGAAGTTTTTATGTTGCATATTTTACTTTCCTCATAAACGACTTATAGTACTTGCAAAATTGACAAGTGCATTTGAGATTAAAAAAAAATATAAATATGATTATGAGTGCTACTGTAGTTTTATTATTATGTAAAAAAAGATTATATTGTGCTGATTTGTGCACAAAGTCATACACAGCAGCTTTTAAATGCCTACATATTTATATATTTATTTTTCAGATTTTGGTTTTGGTAATTTTTTCACTGGAAAAGAGCCACTGGCAACATGGTGTGGCAGCCCTCCCTATGCAGCTCCTGAGGTTTTTGAAGGCAAAAAATATGTTGGTCCCCAAATCGATATATGGGTAATGATGAGTTATAATTATAATCTGTATGTAATAAATACTAAAACTAGCATTTATAGATATGCCTGTACATTTTCCTATGTTTATTCCCTTGGGGTGTGACATTTTCTTTCCCTTACTGAACTTGAAAAAATCATAATGGTTGGAAAGAAAGAAAGAATTAAATGTGTTTTCATTATTTTTGTGTTTGTCTGACCTAGAAAGCTGATCTAGAAAGCTGACCTAGATTGTTGATGAGATAAAATTGATGCCATAAATCAAGTGGTCAGGAGATTTATTCTGAAGAAAGGTCTAGAATTGAGTTAAGAGCTGTTAAGTACTATAGAGACTGTAGAACAAATATATACCAGCATTTTATTGTGTTTATTGTGGTGATGTTTTTGTATGTTATACTTTACCATAAAGTTTGATGATCTTATTGTATCATTTATATTTTTTGTGGTCTTTCTTTTTGTACGTTTTGATGTATGGTATTTGACCATTTGATGATATTATAATACTGTATTATTATTTATATTTTACAGAGTCTTGGGGTGGTGTTATATGTGTTGGTATGTGGTGCTCTTCCATTTGATGGACAAAATCTGCAAATTTTACGGTTCCGTGTTCTGTCGGGAAGATTTAGGATTCCATTCTTTATGTCATCAGGTATGTAAACCCATTATAGCTGTGCAACTTAAAACCCAATTTAAAAAATGGTCACTTCAGACTTTCAAAAATGTACCAGTATCACAACTGTGTCCAGAACTGATTCATTCTCATACCAATTTATTATAGTCTTTGTTAATGCAATTCACACAATTTTTCCAATATCGTTTTCTTTTATTACTTTCTGTATAAGAATATATCACCATAGCAATGGAGTGTTGCTAAGTAATTTACTCTTTTGTAGAGTTTTAGGAAATTTAATCATGATCATAAGTATGGTTTTCTACTAAAAGTAGATAAATGGTTTCTGTCAGGTCCATTTGAAGATTATGGGAAATCTAAAAAAAGACCCATATTTGATGTAACATTGTGTAGTTGTTATTTTCCAAAGAGATAGGTTAGAATTTGTCCTGCTGCTGGGTTTACCTAGAATAACATGAACAAATTATTTATTTTTTTTGCCATGAAGTTAAGATTTGACATATGGCATGGTCTTGTTGGACTTTGCTAAATGTTGATATCATTTACGAGGGTCAGAGTATCTTATTCTAGGGATCATTTTAGTTGCATAGTCTAAATGTAGAAAATAACTTTAATTCCAGCGATAAGCAATTGAGCATGTTGCATTTTCTACAAGACCTCTACAGAAAATTTGATGGTCATGCCATGAGGATAAAAATGACTCCTAGATGGGTCACTTTTAGAAAAAAACTTCGTAAAACTGGGAGATAAAGAGCTTAGATATTTGTCTATTGGATCAATACAAAATTTGTATAGATTGGAGCAAACTAATTAGTAAAAGCTATAATTTGCAGCTAAATTTTAACAGATTTGATTTTAGAAACAATTTTTCTAATTATTTTTTTTTCAGAATGTGAAAATTTGATACGACGAATGTTAGTATTGGAGCCTGGTAAACGTTATACCATGGAACAGATTAAAAATCATCAATGGATGCAAATGGATGGGGGTGCACCTAAGGCTGCCCCACCTAGCCCAATGATGGGATATGGACCTAAAGTTGGTGAATATAATGAACAGATTCTGAGACTCATGCAAAGTTTGGGTATTAGTCAACAGAAAACAATGGAGGTGAGATTCAGGATTTGTTAAACCTTACCATGCTAAGTGTAGGTTAAAGTTTATAAGTATGTATTTACACAATTTAATTGGTCAGGTGCAGCACAACTGCACGGCCAATTTAATTTATAAATACATACTAATAAATTTTAACCAGCTTATTGTTTTAAATTATTTTTACTCACACACATGAGTTTATAAAAATTTATTTTCGTTTAATTGTGTTTGAAGCTATAAGCTTATTGAAACACTATTGAATCTGTTCCTGGAACCAACCAATACTAAGCCATGAATGTAAAGTCTCTTGCTCGTGGAAACAAAGGCTTGCCCCTGACAGGGTTTGAACGTACACAGCTGACAATCTTTAGCTCACTTCCAAACAATGAGATCCTTTGAAAATATTCCTATACCAATATCAAAATTACATACAGTTATTAGTTACTTTTTAATATGGAAATAAAGAGATGGATATGGTTGTATATCATATACAGTATGTATTTTATCTTAAATTGATCATGTTATACATTGTATATTTTAACAGGCACCATGTTAATATCTTATGCTGGTAAAGAAGTAGTGTTACACTGTACTTTATCGTGATTTTATCTTTAATATTTCATTATTATTCTAATGGCTTATATTTTCATAGGCATTGAAGAATGATGCTTATGACCACTATACAGCCATATACTACCTGCTGCTGGAGAGATTGAAGCAAACATCGGAGTAGTTTCCCTATAGACCAGCAGATTGACTGTCACCGACGACGACCAAGTACCATAGCTGAACAGGCTATATTACGAGTGGGACCTAATTATCAGCCACAGTTAGTCGGCTTAAAAACAATTTGGACAATCTACAGACAGTGGAATGAGCCAAGGCGAGAGAGTTTTCATGAATGAAATAGAACATATACAGATACCTGGTGTTTTCTGTTTGTTTACAAGATGTATTTGTCACAGCCTACTAGTGCCTGTACGTCTCAGCCCATCACTAGTAATGTTATAACTACGTCAATTGACGAGGGTGTGGAAGCTGATATTATGGACAGTAGAGACAATGACGATATTATAATGCATAAAGGGCAGACTTTTGTGAGAGATGGTTTTGGGTTAGGTTTAATACCAAGCTCAGCGTTTGGTGATTTTTCACAGTTAAGCAACACAAGTTTAGCGTCTCTAGGGACAAGTTCAACTGGGTCTCCTTTTACAAGTTTTGACTCGTCGTTAGAAGCTGACCTTGTATCTAGTCTTAGTGGTTTTTAATAATATAACATATCCAGTGTCAAGTGGTAGTACGCCAGTGGACAGTTGACCCAGCAATGGGTAAACATAGTTCAAGCCAGTGGTGGCACTTCTGTAGTGATTCAGGGACAAAATACTGAAGACATTATAAATGACAGAAGTCAGAACACGTCTCCTGTTGATTTCCCGCGAAGGGAGACGAGCAATCAGACGGTCTCGTTGCCCAAGGTATAATTGCATTTAGACAGAGATTAAAAGAAAGCATGAAATGCCAAGGAATGGTTGAATTACGAACTGAGCATCAACAGGTGCATAATGTGTATGGGATAAAAATGGCGCCAAGTAGTTTAGTACAAGATCATAGCAGAAGACGTGAAACTCACCAGGTCAGCAGTACGTCGGACAGACTGACAACCAGCAACAGAAAAAGGCCCAGACGACCACTCATGAAAAGAATGAGTTTACCATCAGAAACTGTAGATCTTCCAGCCACATAAACTGTTAGCAAAATAAAACAGAGTATGCACCCTTGAAGCAGAAAAATGGATCGAGTGGTGAGTCAAGACAGTGTTCAGCAGCCAATGTTCGGAGAGAGTTCGAAGCCATTGCAACAGCAGTTACTGCAGCATCGATTACAGCAAAAACGTCAGTCGTTCCATCAGAAAAATGTGGGGTAATCCACTTCACCATCAAATGCAGCAGCTACAGTTGGATACCCAGTTAGGGATGTACCCACCACATTCTAGTCAACAATCTTCTTGTGATAGCAATGACTGATATGTATTCACCACCCACACTGTAGTGTTTCAACAAATAATGCTCTAGGCTCATACTCAAATGGTGATCCTAGTCTCATAGTTCGACCTCAAATCATACGTAAAACTTCATATAAATTAGCACAACAGCAGCCGGTTCTGCCTGAAAGCCATAATACAAGTGACTTGTTTACCATGGCAACGTGCGATATTAGAAAGAGAAGGTCATCAGTACATAATCAGAGTGATATGAGTGGAAATCAAGGTCTCACAATGCAACCTATGAGTGATTTGTCGGGTCGGAGGTCAGGTTACATAAATTTTTGTACAACCCTACAGAATTTAGGAAACACAGCAAGTTTTCAAAATCAGCCAATTTCAGAACTTGATTTTAATACAATGTCCTTTTTGACTATGATAATAGTGGAATGGACACAGAATGTGATCAAGAATTTTAGTTTAGACAATTATGTTCAAGAATGAAAATCCATAGACCAGCAAAGTCAGCAGTCATGACAACAATATTTTCAGATGGTCAAAATTTCTACCCGAACTCTCCCAGCAGCAACCATTCAATATGACTGTTAAATATGACCCAAATGGAGGACACAGCAATGGACCTTCTCATAGCATTTTAAACACCTTTACATTCACAGTTCTTGACATATTTTTTTTTTGGGGGGGGGGGGGGGGGGGAGGGAGGGGGGTCTTTAATATGAAACATTGGAAGTTATGTGATTTAATCTATTATTAAGCAAGATAAAAAAGGGAATAATGAACTTGTTTTTTTTAAACTGAATAAATGTGTACTTTTTTACTTTTTACTAACTTTTGAATTTTTAATTAATGAAAGTTATGTTAATTCAAAACACTTGTTACTGAACTTTTGGTGTATATGTTCCTTGATTACCTATGTATTTAAAACATCCATGGTGGTTAATAATTTTGAAGGAATAATATATAATGTTTTGTTTTTTTTCACTTTTTTTATTTTTCAAGGCATATTCATATAGGACGGATGAATTACATTATGCACATTTTTTTTTTTTTTATAAAAATATATTTCCATTAAAACACTGGCAATATAAAATTGTGAATTGAAAGTTTAAGTAAGGCTTTTTCAGAAATGATGATACAGTCATGGGGGCGGGTATCATAAGATGTCTGATCTTTTTTTAAAGGGGCTCACTGAGGCTTTCATTTTTTTGCGGGGGGACTGAAAATTTTATTTTTAAAAAAACCTTTATAAGGGCCATACCCAATAGTTGTATGAAATTTCAGATCATTTGCTCACCCCATTTTTTAAAATTATTTTTTTTTTTTGTGCAAAAAGACCAAAAAAAGAAAAGCATGTAAATACTTTTAACTCAAAATTTGGCAAAACACACAGAAATCAATTTTTATTAATTTTTTGTGTATTTCTATATTTTTCTTTGCAGATTTTTTCCAGTTGATCTATGAAAGAATTAAAATTTAAATTTTTTGGTTTTTTTATCTCAGTGGAGTTTCCCTTTAAGACCCTAATAACTAGTATTACAGACATTAAAAGGAAAATTGAATTTTTTTAATAAGAATGTGTCCATGTAAATGTTTTTGGGCCAAAACATTCCAAACTGTTTCTATATAAAGGTTTGATTGAGATTGATAGTCAATTTTCATTTGAAACATAAACAAATTCTTATGGGTTCTGTATGAAAAAAAAAAAAAAAAAAAAACTTTAAAAAACAATAGAAAATACCTTAATTTAAGCAAGTTGTCTTGGTTAAAGTAGAGAGAACTATTTGCAAAGGCCATACTGTTGTGTTATTAAGTTATATTTTGTGTCCAAAAATAAAAAATTTCAAAAAAAAAGTTTGGTGTCAATGTGGTATTTTTTATACAGTGTTATATAGCCATATCAACACTTTTCACATATTCTAGTGGAATTTTTTTCCAGATTAAAAACTAACTATATAGAATTTTTTGAAAATTCCAGAAATTAATGTTTAAAATGGACTAAAATTTAATAAAAAAAATTGAAATATTTTTATTGGTCACACATTTTTCATATGTTTTTTTTGGGCACAAAAATACATAATTTTTTTTAATTTCCTAATTTTTTTC